>NC_084513.1:21975610-22054084 GCF_024500385.1 Phyllopteryx taeniolatus | reverse complement strand
TATACATATATATAAACATACATATAGATACATATATATAAACATACATACATATACATATATATAAACATACATACATATATATACATATATATAAACATAAATTTTACTTTTTGTATTGGTATGGCTGGATTTGACTTGGTACATGGAAAACCTAGAAACCTTTTTGTTGTGGAAGATCATGTGATCCAAGACGGCATCCTTGACTGGCTGTTGCATTTGCGATTCGATTTGGGACGGCAGCGAAATGAGTTGCAGACTCACGAAAACTCGTTGGACAAACCTGCACACTGCGCCACAATTCTATTGCGTTTGGTCAAGTCGAACGTCATGACCGCAAGCGGAGTCTTTCCAAGTTTGAGCCAAGCGAGACCCACGCGGTCAAATTGTCGGCTTCAGTGCGGCGTCGCATTTACCTGACTGCGCACCACGCCGGTGAAGTCGGCCTGCTGCGGCGGAAAGACGTGCAGCTCGGCTTCATAGGCGCCCTCGCCGCGGTTCTCTGCGGCGATCTCCAGCGTCACTGCGTTGTCATCGCCGATGGCTATCTCGGAGCGGTCGCTGCCGCGCCACACAGCAGGAGCGCCATTTAAGGCGGTGACAAGCTAACATCTTTCAATTGAAGCTGCGTCTCCGTACTCACCTCTGGACGGACAGCCTCAGGTCAGGTTTGCAGATATTGTCGTCGCCGCAGTCCAGCAGGATGTGAGCCTAGACAACAGGACGAGGAGGACCGAGATGACGAAGAGGAGCAGAACGTCAAACAACAAAAACTGAGTCGCGCCGAATGAGTCCTTACCTGTCTGGTGACGTTGGGCGGCGCGGCCACGTCGAGAATGGGCAGCAGTCCGTTCTTGTCTTTGGCGCGCTGGTAGTCCAACGTGTACTCAAGAACCACAGAGATCGGAGTGATCTTGTCGCGGAAGTCACGGTCGTCCTGAGACAACAAATGCAAATACAGTAAACGCACACACAAACTTGGAGGAAGAAAAACAAGAAGAAGCAGACAATGAAAGGAGGTAAAACAGAAGGAAAACATAAGAAGGGATGGGGAAGAATAACGAAAAGAAGGAAGCTGGGGAAAAGAAAAAAAAAGCCAGACATTTTGCTACAGTGGAACATCTATTTAACAGATATCGGAAGAAACGGACCGTCTGGACAGTACATGTCAAAAAATAGTTTACAGTTTTCACTTAAACCAGTGTTGACAAAGTCTGTTAGTTCCAGAATTACTGGCGCAATATATACAAAATGACTAGATCCAGCCAACAGACATGCCGTGCCTGTGTGGCGCCCATCATGAATGTGGTGACATTTCAATAAAGGCAGTGCATTGGCATATGGCAACATTTCCAGGCAGCGCACATTGACGTGATTGACCATCGAGCTCTGTGCAGAATAATAGCAGCATGGCGGCTGTGTTAACTTTAAGAGGAATAGTTGTATTCCTCTTAAAGTTAACTTTGTATTTCCTGTACACACGTCTCTGGAGTCTGGAACATGCTATTTTTGGTAGAGTAACAGTTTTTTTTGTCAAGGCCTTCGTCTATGGCAAGTGATATGGAAATAGGCAGCACACAAATTCCTCGCAGCTCATGAAAGCGACACGCCTCGACTCGCCTATGAGTACGTCAACAATTTCACCATCACGCACGCATACCAGAGTGGAAAGTTTGATTAAAATTTAAAAGTAAAATAAAAATTGTAAAAATATATTTTCAATAAATTATTTTGTACTGTACAGTAATATGAGTGCATATGGCCACAAAAAAAATAAAAATAAAAAGCAATTCATTATAACAGACAATCGGCTGCAACGGACTATTTGTACGTGAAATCGAGGGTCTACTGTACTGCTAATTGAGTGTTGTGTTTTGGTACCCTTAAGAAGACGTGCTGTTCCTCGCACGCCGGCCCTCCGCCGTTGCTTAGTGTGATGTTCTTGGCGTACTTGACGCTTCGCCCGTGTAGGAAGAGAACTCGCTTGGCGGCTTCTTTCTGCTTCAGACGGTCCAGAAGAACGTCCACGCGGAATGCTGGACACCCGGCACAAAGCAGGGGGTCACTCGCAGGAAACGGGACGTGACGCGTAGAAAGTAGAACACAAGAAACAAGCAGGAAGTGACACGCATGAAGCAGGAAGGAGGAGTTGACACGCAGGAAGCAGAAAACGACAAGAAAAAGGTAGTAGGAAGCAGGAAGCGGCAGCTGTCAGGAAGAAAAGTTAGAAGTGGCGGAGGCGCTACTCACTGAGGGAGGAAGGCCCTCCTCGGCCGCTCGCCTTCAGGCAGTACTTGACCTTGAAGCTGCGGACAGGAAGTAGAGGAAGCCGCTCGTTACGGGACGAGAAACTCAGCGGCAGTGACGGCTTACTCACCAGGAGACTGATGTGCCAGACGTCGGAAGCGAGCAGCTCTTCTCCTCCGGGTTGATGATTTGAGGGCTGACGTCCAGTGTGGCGTTCACGCTGATCACTGGCCGCGCTCTACACACACACACACACACACACATCAAGAAGCTCAGTTACGTATGTGTGCACGTGTGTGTGTGTCAACGTGGACTTGTTTGATATCACAGGAGGTCTCTTGCTCCTCATTAAAGCGCGTGGCACACTTAACAGATGCTACAGCAGAGAGCAAACACAAACACGCATCAGCATTCACACGCACAGACGCGCATAAAAGCACACACACGCGCTACAACGGTAAGTTTGGTGACGCTGGACACTCGGGCTTGTGTTGTTGAACTGGTGCGCGCACGCACGCACGCATGCACACACGCACGCACACACACACACACACACACACAAAATTACCTGTACAAAACTGCCCTGTCAGCTCCAAACACTCCAACTAGTAAATCTGTGTGAGACAAACATTTATTAGCCGTTAACACCTCATCATACCTGCTGCGTGTGTGTACCTGGATAGCCGTTGCGGTCTATGTCCGTGTTTCCCGTCATGGAGTATCCAAAGCTGGCGGGCATGTAGTTGGATGCCCATTTGCCCTGCAGGACCTGCCAAGTCACAAACACGCACACAAACATATTTATTAATTATAGGTCCTTTGTAGATGAGGTTAAAAAAATAAATTAAAAAAAAAGGTATATACAATAATTTATTTAAATTGGGAAACGTATTTTTATTTTTCAATGCTTGAACTTATAACAAATTTAATCAAGCAAAAACTTTACATTTTTCTCAAATTCTTTATTTGACCATTATTTTTTGATTTTGATTTTATGAAATGAACATGCATTTATTCACATTTTATTGTTTTGAGGATTAATTTGTCTGAAAATAATGTCCAGCGGTTGGACTTCAACCAAGCAAAAATATTGTTTATCCAAATCGATTGATAGAATTTTCAGTATGATACGAGAATACTAAAATATTCGTCAGCTGCAGCCCTACATTCAATTCCCTCATTGTATCGTCTTTATTTTTATTGTTTCATAAAATCCTCGCTTCGGGTCCCTGTGCGATTAAGTTGCAAAAGAAATTGCTCAAAATTAGAAAGTTGCAATTCAAATGAAGAAATGATTATCACAACTGCTTCTCAAAGAAAAATATTTTGCGTGTGTGTGTGTGTTTATATGTTGCTAAAGTGCTTCAGCGAATCATTATCCACTAAAAGTAAGAGTCCTGTCTTGGTGCCAGCCAATCAGAAGAACTGTAGGGCGGGTTATTGTTTAATTATTATATTGGACACGAGACTTCTTTTCCCCTAGACTTGATAGATTTTCATCGTTGCGGTAACACCCGGGGCGCCGTCTAGCTATTTGAACACAAGTAACATTCCAACAGTCATTTGTAGATTTTGGGGGGGGGGGGGACACACCCGGTGAGGACATGCAATAACTAACCAAGACAACAAGATAAGAGAGGACAGAAAATGGCAGGACAGGATAATGGGAAAATGAGCAAGGCAGTGCTGCTGTCGAGTGGTGCGGTGGCATTCTTTTTTTTTAGTGTCTAAACACCTGTAAGAACCTGTGAGTTGTTATGTGCGTCTAACCTGTGTTGTTGTTCGTGATCCTAGCACAAGTAATTCAAGCCTGTAGTGTGTCTATGGAACTTCTTAGTGAATGAACACCACATCACTTGCATGTTCGTCAACTGGTGTACGGAGTTGCTGAGCTAGCACATCGCGGAAGGGGGAGGCCAGCCGTTTTTTTCATTTCATGTTGATTGTGGGACATCATGCTGGTGTGTTGTACCTGCGAAGGCGTGTGTGAGGGTCCATGAGGACCGCCGTTGTGGATGTACACCTGGCCCAGGTGCTCCGGACCCCCATAGGGGGCAGAGACGGCAACATCTGCAAAACACGTCACGTCACGTCAGTACGTGTGGTTGTGCGGTCACGTGTGTGCGTACCATTGTAGCCATCCATGTCCAGATCTCCCAGCGCCGCGACGGACGATCCGTATCGGGCGTACACTTCGGAGCCGGTGAGCATCTGGGGAGGCTGGAAGGAGAACCCTCCTCGACCCAAGAACACACACACCTGGAGAGAACGTGCACACAAACACAGTAAATATGAGCAGTATGCAGCAGTTGTGCCTGTGTGTTTGTTACCTGTCCAACCTCCCTCAGCTTTCCATCAGACCCTCGGTCCATAAAGAGAGGAGCGCCCACGAGCAGGTCCATCAAACTGAGCACACAAGCATCACTGCATTAACACGCACACATACACACAAACACGCACGCGACTCACCCATCCTGGTTGACGTCACTGACAGCAACGGAGTGTCCGAAATACGCGGCCATCTTGAAGGGGCAGAAAGATGAGAGACGACATCAGCGCCGAGAACGGAGCACCGAACTGGAGCCCGAGTGACGGTGAAACAGAACGACGCGTGATTCGGTTCATCACAAAGCTCAAGTTCAACTTCTCAGCCCGTCCCGCCCGGCATGACGGAATCCTCTGAGGATCGACGTGACGAGATTTCCCAGAAACGACAGTCTGTCAAAATGCTGAGTGTGGTTCGATGGGTCACTTCCACTTGTGGACCTCCAAGATAGTTCCGTTAAATGTCCACCAAAAATCCCTTTGTGGTGATTAGGGAGTCGGGAACGAGCGAATGATTGTGAACGCAGTTGATCATTCCCGACGCCCGAATCACGAGAAAAGACTGAGGCGCCGATCTGACCTCTGTTACTACCACCCAGGGTCCGACACGAGCGGTCGGATGCACGGTACCGGGCCGCCGCGTACATTACAGACACTGGCCGAATACACATTTCCAGAATAAATACGGCAAAATCATCACATTCTTGCTTTTGAGCCCAAATATTCCACCTGATCACTTATGATGTCACGTCATCGAATAACTGGGCTTCCGTCGTCCATTCCGCAGGTTCTTTCACTATTCGTGGTTGTGATGTCAAATGTGAAATATTCAATGAGATTTATACTGTCTGAAAAAAATAATTATTTACAGCGGACCCCCATGTACTCCAAGTTTCTTTCCCCCCGGTTCTTTTTTGGTCATTTTCTTTTTCTGGGGTGGTAGGTAACCAACCGTGAAAATGCCTGTTGCTGGTATCATTATTTTTTGGGTTCAAATAAACCAAAAAAAAAAAAAAAAAAAAAAACCTCTCTCAGTGCAATTATATGCGGATTTCCACTAATTGCAGTCTGGCCCGGTCCATATTCCGCGAATTGTGGGGGACCACTGTACATGGAAAACAACAAACTATACAAAGGTCATATTTACTTAAAGGCGATTAATAAATATTAGGCTTTACACGATCAGGATTTTTGGGTCCGATCACCGATCAGCAAGTTAAAAAAAACGATAACAAGATGGAGCAATGTGCCCATTTACATGACTTGTTCCTTTATTGTATACACTTGTGCACTTTATGACTTGTTCCTTTATTGTATACACTTGTGCACTTTATGACTTGTTCCTTTATTGTATACACTTGTGTACTTTATGACTTGTTCCTTTATTGTATACACTTGTGCACTTTATGACTTGTTCCTTTATTGTATACACTTGTGTACTTTATGACTTGTTCCGTTATTGTATATACTTGTGTACTGTATACATTCATCCATTTTCTGTACCGCTAATCCTCACTAGGGTCGCGGCGTGCTGGAGCCCATCCAAGCTCAAAATGATTCTCTAGCATTTTAGACAAAAGTTAAAACATTAATGACCCCTAGGGGGCATTCAAGGATTGGCCACTGACATAGGTTTAGGTCAGATCCACATTACAACATGCCAGATATAACGGGTGCCAACTTACTGTCATGAAATGACTTTAATAAATACTGTTAATGACATGCTTACTGTAACTTTCTCACTGTCCCGGGCTGTATGGACGGGTGTTGTCCAGTTTGCGTATGTTTGGCTTTTCCTTACCCCCCTCCACGCTGCGTTGCTTGAATGCGGCATGCTCCTCCTTGTGTACATTCTTCAGGGGCCCGATCAAATTTGTGTTGAAGCATTTAGATGACGTTGCCCACAACGTACTTCAGTTGTGCACAGACTGCAAATAATTTACGTGTTGTTGAGACACCGCAAAATAGTCCCACACCGATGACGTGTTTTTAACTGACAAGATTGAAAAAAACTTTAATGGACGTCAGATAGTTACAGTACCGCGCCACAAGGCTAAAAATAAACTAGCTTTGGGATTCATATGCAACGGCGACGCGGAGTTAAATGTCCTGTGCGGAGCCGATCGATGACGTGATTGACCGGATCGGCATAAAATGCAAATTATCGGCTTATGCCGATAGCGCCGATCAGATCGGCGTAAAGTCTCATAAATATTGTATAAAGACACTAAATATGAATTAATCATTGAAACTTATGGTGTTATATGTTGAATATAAAGCCCAGTACCACCACAACTTGGTTGATGTAGGCTTGTAGGTTCTGTGTCGGACCCTGCCACCAAAGCCGGAATATTCTGAGGACGGCTCAAATGGCCCGTTCCGCGTGGGAGCCGTTTATAGAAAAGCACGAGGAGGAAAGCCGGGAAAAAAAAGTCCAGTTGTATTTTTCTGTAAAGGACGCAGACGTGAGTGACAGCATGACACACGTTTGACATTTCCTTCGCAAGACATCGCAGGAAGCAGACGGCGTCGCGCGAAACAGGAAGCAGATTCAAGTCTGGCGGCAGCGCTCGGATGGCCACGCAAGAAAGTGAGGAGTCATCGGCTGTCGGGGCTCACCTGACTTCCTGTGAAGTTGACCATGGACTCCATGTTGAGGCCGTTGAAGATGTTCACCTGAAACACGGCGCACACGTCAACAGGCGCGCGTGCGCACACAACAAACAGGAAGTGGGCATGACATGTGTATGACTCACGTAACCCAGTGCTTTGTCCCCCCGCGGCACACCCGTCACGTAATCTGCAACAACAGCAACAGCGACACTCTTTCGCTTTGTCCACTTGAAGTAAATCACGAGAAGGGCCAGGCGAGAGCGCCTTCAAATAAAATCCCCCCCCCCACCCCCAAAATAAATAAATCGCGTGCGTCGATGTGTGAGTGAGACGGGACTGCGAAGGAGGAAGGAGTGCACGCCGGTGTAGTGACGGCGGCCGGGGAAGAGTCGCGATTAGCGGAGGACCCGTTGACGTCGAATGTGCAGAGGCGCTAATGAAGACATAACTCATAGTTTCCTCATTTTGGGATTTACTTTAGGTTGCGCTGAAACCAATGACGGCTTGCTCCCGTCTGACGCCGCAAACGGAAACGGAGCGACCCGAGTGCGGCAACCCTGGGAAAGCCGCTGGGAAAAACAATTTTCTACAACAAAACAGCCAGACCCAAAAACTCCAATCAATCTAACTACGAGAGAATTTTAAAAACGATGTCACAAATCCGTGGTTCCTATTACAAGGACGTCAACATTACCTTCTTTTCCGTCATCGTTGAAGTCTCCGACCGTCAGCGAGTATCCTGGCGGAAAACGAGACGTCCAGTGAGCGGAGCAAAGTACGCTTGCTTTTCTTACTGGCTGCCGCCAATTTGTTTACCGAGGTAGCTGTCGTCGTACTGGGCGCTGGCCGACTTGGTTGCCAGTGTGTTTCCGTACGGGCTGATGTAACTGCCGTCGAAACGGGCGAAGATTTCCGACACGTCGTCAGATATCAGCTGACCTGCATGAGAGGAAAAACCACGCCATTGGACAACGGGCACCGCGTTGGTGCATTCTAGTTACATCCTGCCTGTTTTGCCTGCACAAAATGGCGTGCTTTGAGGTTTGGCCCCTGTGTGATTGAGTTTGACACAAGTCCAGGACCACACCACACTTCTTGATGAGACACGCGTTTACGACGCTATTATGACACGAGATGTGAAACAATTCACCCGCAACCAAGCGATCATCAAATTAATCAACAACAATTTTGATAATCGATCAATCGTTGAGAGACCTTCTTTATTAACGAGTAAATATTGTCCAAATCCTCAGAATTTCAGCCCCACAACAGAAAATACTCTCGGAATTCTGTAGTCCTCCATGAAAGCAGACTGGTTATCTTTATTTTGTTTTTTTAAGATGTTTGCAAACATCTACTTTGAATTTGGAAAAGGATCCGTATTTTTGCCAAATTACTGACGGATGTCACGAATCAAGTCAGAAACTGAATTATCATCCATTTATGTTTCTGCATTTTCTGCACTGCCAATTTGAAATAAGTCCGGATTTTCAATAAAGGGATGCAAATGCAATTTTTTTTTTTTACCCGATTCAGAGATTTAAAAAAGAAATCAAAATAAGCAATTATTCAAATGACTGTTAGCTGCAGCCCTTTGATACACTAATAAACAACTGCACATTATTAGCATCCACTAGATCACGAGTATGCGTGTGCGCGCTTGACTGAGTCTGGCCAATCATGACTCAGCGTTTATCCTTTGCCACACAAGCACGCAAACACGCACAGACTTGACTCACACACCCCTGTTGACTGGGTAATCAAACATATGAGCACAACTGTGTGTTTTCGAATTCACGAAATAAAAGTAGGGCTGTTAATTTCAAAACAAGAGCAAGTAAATTAAAAAAAGGATTACATGCTCAAATAAAGTGCTAAACTTCAGAATATCCATCCATCCATCTATCCATTTTCTATCGCTTATCCAGGTCGGGTCGCGGGGGGCAGTAGCTTTAGCAGGGACGCCCAGACTTCCCTCTCCCCAGCCACTTCATCCAGCTCTTCCGGGTGGATCCCGAGGCGTTCCCAGGCCAGCCGATGGACGTAGTCTCTCCAGCGTGTCCTGGGTCGTCTCCGGGGTCTCCTCCCGGCGGGACGTGCCCGGAACACCTCACCGGGGAGGCGTCCGGGAGGCGTCCGAATCAGATGCCCCCGCCACCTCATCTGGCTCCTCTCGATGCGGAGGAGCAGCGGCTCTACTCTGACATCCTCCCGGATGACCGAGCTTCTCACCCTATCTCTAAGGGAGAGCCCGGACACCCTGCGGAGGAAACTCATTTCGGCCAATTGTATCCGGGATCTCGTTCTTTCGGTCACGACCCGCAGCTCGTGACCATAGGTGAGGGTAGGAACGTAGATCGACCGGTAAATCGAGAGCTTCGCCTTTCGGCTTAGCTCCTTCTTTACCACAACGGACCGATACAAAGTCCGCATCTCTGCAGACGCCACACCGATCCGCCTGTCGATCTCCCGTTCCATTCTTCCCTCGCTCGCGAACAAGACCCCAAGATACTTGAACTCCTCCACTTGAGGCAGGATCTCATCCCCGACCCGGAGAGGGCATGCCACCCTTTTCCGACTGAGGACCACGGTCTCAGATTTGGAGGTGCTGATTCTCATCCCAACCGCTTCACACTCGGCTGCGAACCGCTCCGGTGAGAGTTGGAGGTTACGGCTTGATGAAGCCAACAGAACCACATCATCTGCAAAAAGCAGAGATGCAATACTGAGGTCACCAAACCGGACCCCCTCTACGCCTCGGCTGCGCCTAGAAATTCTGTCCATAAAAGTTATGAATAGAATCGGTGACAAAGGGCAGCCTTGGCGGAGTCCAACCCTCCCCGGGAACGAGTCCGACTTACTGCCGGATATGCAGACAAAACTGACAAAACACATGTAGACTGGTTGGGCGAACTCCCATGCACCCTCGAGGACCCTGCCGAAGGTGTAGAGCTGGTCCTCTCCTCCACGGCCAGGCCTCTTAAAAAGGGGGACCATCACCCCAGTCTGCCAATCCAGAGGCACTGTCCCCGAAGTCCACGCGATGTTGCAGAGGCGTGTCAACCAGGACAGCTCCACAACATCCAGAGCCTTTAGGAACTCCGGGCGAATCTCATCCACCCCCGGGGCCCTGCCACCGAGGAGCTTTTTAACTACCTCGGTGACCTCAAACCCAGAGATAGGAGAGCCCGCCTCAGAATAATTATTTGAAAAAAATAATAAAAAATACAGATACTTCATGTTTTGATCATGTGGGTAGAAGCAAAATCATGCATTTTAAAAATGCATTATACATGGGTAGAAGGGTTTTCCAGAATTTTGAGGTCAACTTTGGGAGTGCGTATTATACACGACAAATTACGGTAATATACATTTAAAATACTTTGAGATATGTACACAGGCTGCATATTTTAAGTACAATGCACTAAGTACAGATCAGTTGTCTTTTATATTTAAGGATAATACATTTACATTTAATATATTTTTTTTGTTTTACTAAACTACTGTTCTAACGGTGAATACTCGTACAGTGGTTTACAATAAAAATTAGAGAGAGTACTTTTTAGAAATTAAACCTCATTTTTGATGAACACGTTGGTGGTACTCAGAAATATGAAGTTTTTTTGTTTTTTTTTTCTCGGTGACCTTGCCAGTAGAAACTTCCTGGTCCTCCCACCACCACTCGATTGTCCAGCTGCAACACAAACACAATCCACGTCAGCACGGAAGCCACGCCGGCCTGTTCATCACTACACTCTACCTTGAGGAAGTCTGCGCTGAAGCCCGCCTGGCAGAAGCCCTGTCCCTCCGGGGAGTTTGCACTTGATCGACAGGGAGAATATTCCACCACCGTGGCGCCTTTCTTCAGGAAACACGTTCCCACCGGCTCACGCTCCGACACGCCGAACGTGGACCACTGGTAGAGCGGTGCGCACGCCTGAAGGCATCACCCATTCAGTCAAATGAGATCCTTTCTTGGAGAATAATGACTGATTCATTGACTAATTCCGTACCCCTATGACTACACGATGATTTTTAAAATGACTTTTTTGTGAAATCTATAAACCGTAAGTAGTCTGCGATGAAAGAATCGCTGTGTATTGATTCTGGAATCGGGACTGATCAATGCTGCATTCGCAATCGTTCACTCATTCCTTACTCCCAAATGACAACACAGGGATTATTAGAAAAAGGTTTAGGCCCTATCTTAGAAAAAAGTTTAGGCACTATCTAGGTCCACTAGATACAAACCGCTACATAGCGATGAGGGTTCGGGTGAGTGATTTTCAACACAGGCCAAGAGTCGCCGGTGTCTTACCAGGATGTGCTCGCCGTCCGACCGCACCGAGGCGCCGAACCACTGCTTGGTTTTGAACTCCATCTGCGCACCGCCGGCGTTCTTCCTGTCACCTGCAAAAAGGAGTCCGAGGGGAGACTTTTGAAACACATTCGGACACAACAACGAGGCACACAGAGCACAAGTAAACACAAGACACACTGGAAGTCTGCCATTTTGGTTTCAATCAGCAATTTTGGGATCTTGTCGACATTTTCAATAGCAATGTGAACAGGGGCCACCATCTTTGTTTTTTTTCCTATTGGGGGGGAAATTCCACAAACAAAACAAAAAACCAACAAACACTTCAAAGGCCTCTAAAATCCTCCACAACAAAGACATTCCGTCAAAAACAATTGCTGACTGACGCAAATGAGCGATTCTGCGACTAGTCACTCTTTCAATTCATTTTTATTATTATTTCTTTTTTTATATGGTGGTAAATCCCAACAGAAGTTGTTTCAGGACTCTTTGCACATGGGGCAGGTCCGAGACCGCACTCCTGAAGCCCACATGAGCGAGCACTAGGCGGCAGAGGCAAGGAAAACTCCCCCTCGGGAAGAAACCTCAAGCAAACGCAAGACTCTGTGGAGCAGCTGTATCTCTCGTCCGGTTGGGTTAAAGCAGGGGTGTCAAACATCCGGCCCGCGGGATGACTTTGAAAGTGAAAGAATACAGAAGACATTGTGGTGGTGGGGACTAAGGATATCCATCCATCCATTTTCTGAGCCGCTTCTCCTCACAAGGGTCGCGGGAGTGCTGGAGCCTATCCCAGCTATCTTCGGGCAGGAGGCGGGGTACACCCTGAACTGGTTGCCAGCTAATTGCAGGGCACACATAAACAAACAACCATTCGCACTCACATTCACACCTACGGGCAATTTAGAGTCTTCAATCAACCTATCATGCATGTTTTTAGGATGTGGGAGGAAACCAGAGTGCCCGGAGAAAACCCACGCAGACACGGGGAGAACATGCAAACTCCACACAGGTGAGGCCGGGCATTGAACCCCGGTCCTCAGAACTGTGAGGCGCCCACCGCCTTTTGCATTTGCATTTTTTGAGGTGAATGCGGAAGCCCCCCCACGGGATTTTGGTGGATATTTTTAACCCAAACTCTGAGTAGCAGACAAAACGCCCAGTAGGCTACAGTAGAAACTGTACTGCAAATAAATGATAAAAAAGCTTGAAAATGTTTGAAAGTTTCACATTTTATCCAAACTTAGCACGCTGGTGTGCTTGGTCACGGTGACATTGTTGACATAAAGGTACTCATCGTAGGCGTGTTCCTTTCATGAGCCGCGAGGAATTCGTGTGCTTCCTAATTCCAAATCTATTGCCATCGGCGAACAGCCTGACCAAAAAAACATTTTCCTGTCCAGACTCCAGAGACTTGTTTTGTAGAGTTTACGCTGCAGCCATGTACAATAGATATAACAAACATCAACATGGCCACCACATCAATGCGCCACATTCATCATGTCCACCACATAGGCATAACTTTTGGTATTGGATCTAGTCATATTGGATATCTGTGACCAGGAAATACGTCAGTCCCAGTCTCTGCCTGCATTGCGCCACAGTGCCAGCAAACAACTGTGGCCAATTCTGGAACTAACAGACTTTGTCAACAGCTGTTGAAGTGAACAATGTGTCCAAAAACAGTTTCCATTTGTCAGTCCCGACGGCCCGTTTTATCGGATAACCGTTATATTGTGGTCTGGTTTATCAAGGTTCCACTGTATACTGTTTTGCTCTAATTTTAAGTTTGTTTTTTTTTTTTTTTTTTTTTTTGGGGGGGGGGGGGGGGGGGGGGGGGGGGGCAATAACACACAAAAATGTCCGCCCCAGCATTTTGGGAAAATCTTGTCATTGCTAATTAGAGTCAGGAATGATGAATGCCTGCGTTCGCAACCATTCACTCATTCCCGAATCCCAATCACTACAGAGGGATTTATAGGAAACATTTTCGGAACTATCTAGGTCCACAAGTTCAAGTGGCCATTCCAAACAGACGCCACTTTAAGCATTCTCACACACCATCGTTTTGGGGAAATCTTGTCACCTCGCTATTGTGTCTTTCAAAGACAAAATAGCCCCGGCACAAAATGGCTGACTTCCTGCACCTTTTGTGTATTTAGCCTTCAAAATTGAGATGTATTTATTTGGCCCAGTAAGAACACAGAGAGACTCGGAAACATCACGTTCTCTTTCTCCCCAAAAATAGAGCTTTTCATTCACTTGCTGTTATACGATGCCGCACGCACGCACGCACCAATAATCCCAGATAATTCTGTTGAATCATGCAGGCCCAATTAGCAACAAAGACTCTTATTTTGCAAGACACATACACACACAACACATGGACTAAAGGCCTCTTTATACTCCCGGGGTCGCGCGGCCGACAACGCCCGCATTGCATCACGTGATCGACGAATTGCCCCGCGCAGCACCTAGGCAAAGCTTGCCGCGCACCCGACAGTTGCTGCGCGTCCAACGCCGCGGAGATCTTCTCTTGTGATTGGTCCGTTTTAGTCACATGCTGTGACGATGTACGAGCGTGCCCATCGGTTCTACATACCATCTACGTCGCCACCTTCTCAATCGATTTTGCAGCATAATTAAACATATCATCTGGTCATCTAGGTCCACTTGTTCTGTCGCGGTCGCCATTGTTGTTGCTTTGTTCCTTGTTACTGAAAGGAAAGTAAATACGGCTACCGGAAATGGCAAAGAAAATGCAGATGAAACTCCACCCTGTGGTGCCCTATCCAATACCAGCCGTAGAGACACCCCCGGCTTGGAGAACCGCAGCACACTTTCAAAACAGCGCGTGTGGGTTGCGCTCGAGTATAAAAAGGCAAACTACACGTGGGGCAGCCGCGGTGACCGCCACCGCCACCGCCACCCCACCCCCACCACTGGGTGCTTGCGATGACCAACTATCAGCCACTGGTTTAATATGCACTGCGTTGCCGTGACGCCTGAAGATTGAACAGACAACTCTGGGCTAACCCAAAACTTTTGCATTCCACGACGTGTTGTGACGTGGGCAGCTCATCCCATAATAATAACACGTGTGTTCACCTCGGCCATTTTGTAGCCATGGTTAATAAGATAACAAAAGATGAGATAATGTGGTCACAATGGCCACATTATTCCATATTTTCAGAAAATAAGTAAAATAAAACCGTAGTTTGTAATGTAGAAATCAATGATTTCATCAAACAAATACAAATTGTACACAAAATGTGAAATACATAAAGTAGTTTATTTTCATATCTTTCGAGATATTATGATAATTACAATTAACGTAATTAGAATTGCATAACCCATCCATCCATCCATTGTCTTCCGCTTAAACTTAAATGCACGAAGCCTACAGTGAAAACAGTGAACAAGTGGACCAATGAAGCAAAGATGGAACGTCAAAGCGGTTTAGACTGCACAGGCTGGAGTGTCTTTGAAACAGATGCCCGAGCCACCTCATCTGGCTCCTCTCGATGCGGAGGAGCAGCGGCTCTACTCTTGAGCCCCTCCCGGATGACCGAGCTTTTCACCTGTTCTCTAAGGGAGAGCCCGGACACCCTGCGGAGGAAACTCATTTCGGCCGCTTGTATCCGGGATCTTGTTCTTTCGGTTACGACCCAAAGAATCGTATAACCAATTTAATAAAATGGTTAAACATTTTAATAGGAATTGACCTTGCCGCGCCAATACTTTTGGAGGGGACTGTATCTGTGGTTGAAGCCTTTCAAGCTGGCGCACTTGGCTAAGCTCGTTAGCTGCTAACATAGAAGCGTTTGTGTTGTGAATGTGATTATCGTGAGAAAAGGTCTTTAGTAGAAACAAGTGTTTCTACTAAAAACCTCACGGCGCGTGCGTCATTTCTAGCCATTCATTATTGACTGTTTAGAACAGGGATTCTCAAACTTAGTGGAGCCATATTTACAAGGACACTCATAACTCTCGCAGCAAATTAAACATCTGTTTGAGGAAAAAAAACTAGCAGAACCAGTAAAATCACAGCTGAAAAGATAATGTCAATAACAATGAATTGCTGCTCCCCTTTGTTTTATTGCAAATAAATTAAAACAAAAACAGTACATCAGGAAAATATATTTAATGAACATGATTCATTTTTTTCCTGATCCCCTTACAAGGAACAACAGGAATCTAGGACATTTCACCTGCACTGTCCAATAGGCAGCTATTTATTTCAGTCACATCGGCTGAATTTTTGGCTAAAAGGTTACCGAATCAATTTCAAGCCACCGAATCATTTCGCAGCGTATTGTTCTAAATGACCCAATATCGTCAACAGTTTGTGTATACTACATGCCTCCCAGTTTTGAAGGGACTTTCGCTTGAAGGGGTTTAGTTTAAACTTATTTTTCTCAAACCTGGACCACAAAACCGAACCCTGGCAACTGTGAACCGCTTCACCCGTACTATGTACGCGTGGAAGTACAGTATGTACAGTGGAACCTCGATTTAATAGACTGGGAACTGAATGGATGGATGGAACCAACAGACTTTGGATTTAACGGACAGAATGGGCATGTCCGGTTGGAACTCAAACCCCCCGGCAAAAGACAACGTCCGTTAGTTCCAGAATTGGGTGCTGCCGTTTAATGACGCAACAAGCAGACTGGTCCCCGTATTTCCAGGTTGTACCATTGTTTACCCGTGCGTTTGTCGTGTCTCCTCTCTTGAACATGTTCTACTGATTTTGGTACAGTATATATGCAGTTGTTGAATTTTTTTTCCTTCCCAATGGCATCCAATCATAACGGAGGTGAGAAAAGGAAGCACGCTAACCTCGCGGCTCATGAAAGCGACGCCGACTCGCCCCCACAGCATTCATCCCACCAGCTGCACGCCATTATCACCCCACCGAGCACCAATGACCGCGACACTTTTACACTTTTAAATCCTGGTTCCACGGCATTGCCATAGTGTGCCCGGCCGTTTGCGAGTGCCTCTAGGGGGCATACCTGAGGAGTCAAAGAGAAGCTGGCGGCATCTGCCGGCGCTGCTCCAGGGGCAGCTGTAGACCGCCCCGCGCTCCACCACGTCGCCCGACGTGTTGGCCCGCGGCGCTCCGATCAGGACGTCCGACCTGGGAAGATAAAATACCACCGCATCTTTAAAGACGCTCGCCATCGGTTCTTTCTTTTTTTTTTTTTTTCAATTAACACAGCACAGGAAAAGATTTGGGTATTTTTTCTTCTGGCAGGTTTCCCAACTCATTTACTTTCAATTATTGCTCCAAAAATTTGTTTCAAGCGCCCTATCAATTTCAACACCATTTACTCGGATCTTGCTATTGACGTTTGCTGCATGGTTTGCAAATGTGAAACATTTAGTTTGCCCAGCATGTAGTTCATTAGCATCTAACCATGGTTGGATTTCTTTTTCCAATTTCTTTCTCCACTGTGTCCATTTGCACAGCATGTCTGACTTTTGGCTTAATTAGACTTCATAAAAACTGTTTATTTATTTATTCTCTTTTATTGTGCTTTCAAGTTTATATTTTACAAGACAGTGCTACTGTATTTTTCTTCATTAAAAAGGTAATACAAAAATAGTGGCTGGGACGGGTTCATTTAAATCAATGACTTAATTGATTTGAGTTTTGAGTTACGAGCCTGGTCACGCATTGAAATAAACTCGCTAGTCAAGGCCTTCCCAACCCATCTGACGCAAGAGTCGTCCTCGCCGTTCTTCACGTCTTCCTCGGTTCCAGCTTCTCCCGTCTCCAAATTTGGGCATGACCTCGCTGGAAGGAAGCAGACGCAGGAAGCTTCCTGGAGGTTTGAGTCGCGCGCATGCGCCCTAACCCCGTCCACTTTGGAAACAAGCAAATGTTTCCAAAAGGTGTTTCAAAAGTTGCTTTTCACCACTCGTCAGTGTCGCGCTACATACGAAAAGTGCGACAACACATATGTCGCCATTCTTTAGAATTTCTATGGAAACGTTCTTACTGTTGATTGTTGGGGGCTTTGAAAAAGTCCACCGAGAAGCCGAAGTAGCTCCCCGACGGGCCGTCGAACACCGACGGTCGCTCGGCGTCCAAGTTGAACGAGCCTCCGCGCCGCACCGAAGCGAGCAGGAGGACCAGGACGACGACGACGCCGCCGACGGGGACACGGGGAGACGCAGCCGGTGGACGCCCTGCTGCCATAGCCAGAGCCGGGCGGGGTGGGAGAAGGCTGCGGCGCCGAGCGAGGAACGTCGTCGTCCGCGGGCCGGCTGACTGGCTCTGACTGGCTAGCTGAGTGTCTGGCTAGCGAGCCGGCTAACGAGTTAGCGTGTGCCCTCGTCGAACGTTTGCGAAGCAACGTACGTGGTGTCGTCTCCGTTCGGCCTCCACTGGCGTTGAGCGCTGGAGAGGACGCCTGAGGCGGCGACGTTCGGGTGGGACGAGGCCGGAGGAGTATCACACTGTCTCCCTATGCGCGCTCGTGCGATGTCCCGACGAAGATGACAAGCGGTGACGTCATGAGACGCCCGATCACTCCCTGTCGAAGTAAAAGCTTTGCCAACTTTTCATAATAAAACATTGTTTGCTACATCTTATTACTATAGTGGCCAACCAGCGCAGCAGGAGTCCCTGGTTACAAAGTGTTCGTGACCCGTATGGTTCTGGCGGTGGTGGGTGGAGGAGCCAAATATTCTACTCAAGTCAGAGGACTGTTACTTGAGAATAATATGACTCAAGTAAAAGTCAAAAGTAGACATCCAAATATTTACTTGAGTAAGAAAGTACTCAAGTAAGAAAAAAACGACTCAAGTAAAGCGTAACTTGTGAGTAACGTAAAATACAATCAAATAAATAATAATATATGGGAGTCGACATACACCTGCCACCGTTTCAATTTTGAATTGCCCAAAAACCGACAACACATACGCTGGGCCCGACAGAAACATGATTTGCTTTATTCGCTGGACTATAATGACTTCACGAGGAAGCTGTTTGCTTAACGTGTGCCACACCATAGGACAGGGCTCATTTTGCCATATCTACTGCCAAAACCACAATACAAACATCTGCAACTTACCGCAAGGTGTTTTCTCAAGTTTGAAGTGGGCTGAAATGTCCAATTTAAGAATTGCATGATAAAGCTGTTGTTTTTTAGAGTCTGCAAAATAAACAGTCGCGCACATGCAAGAATGGATCAATCAAAGTAGCGAAGGGCATGTCGATCATTGCAACAGAGAAAAACTTCTTCACATAGTAAAAAGGAAAAAGTATGGTCCATTTAAAGTACTCTGACAAGTACAGTTTATGTCAAATGTTACTTGAGTAAATGTAGCACCTCTGGGTACTGGACATTCTAATGTGATGCCCAAACCACCTCATCTGGCTCCTCTCGATGTGGAGAAGCAGCGGCTCGACTCTGAGCCTCTCCCGGATGACGAAGCATCTCACGCAGTGTTCGTTATGGACAATTCATGATTATGGACAATTCATGATGGGCACAGAAGCCTCGTAACAGAACACCGCTTGGGTTGGAATCAGGGAGGTGGGGGCGTTCCTCCCAATCATGCCTGTAAATGATTCCAACATACGACCAAGTGCTTCTGCGCTGACAAGCAGTTCCAACGGTTGCCACCAGAGGGCGCCATTCCACTGTGACACGAGCTCCACTTGCTCCTCACGCTCACAGCATAAATGCTAATTGGCGTGACAATGCTAATCATCTTGGTCAAAACATCAACAAAGATGAAATATAAATATATATCTACATAATAGATATAAATTAATAATAATAATAATCGACACCCTCTTAAAATAATGTCCTAAGTAATTTTTCCACATTTTTCAGAAAACCCCCCAAAATTGTACCAAATGTTGAATATATGCATCCATCCATTTTCTGAGCCACTTCTCCTCACGCGGGTCGCGGGCGTGCTGGAGCCTATCCCTGCTAACATCGGGCAGGAGGCGGGGTACACCCTCAACTGGTTGCCAGCCAATCGCAGGGCACATACAAACAAACAAACAACCATTCACACACACAGTCACACCTACGGGCAATTTAGATTCTCCAATTCATGCATGTTTTGGTGATGTGGGAGGAAAGCGGAGTGCCCGGAGAAAAGCCACGCAGGCACGGGGAGAACATGCAAACTGCACACAGGCGGGGCCGGGGTTGGAACCCCGGTCCTCAGAACTGCGAGGCAGACGCTCTAACCAGTCGACCGCCGTGCCGCCCATGTTGAATATATGATATTTATAATTAAAAAAAATAAAACAGATGACTATTGACATAGTAGTAAGAATGCCTCTCAATTATGCTATGGAAGAGGAAGAAGTGACCTGGGCAAATTTTTCAACATGCCTTCTTCACTTAAGCAAATTGAAACCTTCAACTTGGTCAATAAAAAAAACAGAACGCTGAGGCGGTCTGTGCATCTCCTCACTTCTACCTCCAGCTCGTCTTTGCTGGATTCTTGACAGATGCCTATTCATGTGGCAAATTGTCAAAGAAGTGATAACACTCGACCGACATGACCCGTTTCATTGACTGGAGGTCCTGGAACTTTCTGTCCTTGATTGGCAGAGCACATGGAAATGTTGTGAGCCATGCCATTGGCTCATTTGGCACCTGTACCCTCTGTGACAGCGCTTCCCACACAGAGTCCTCCGAGGAGGACAGCTTGAAAGGGACCTTGTCTTGGCTGCTAAACTGAAGAGCCCGCAAGTCATGCACAGTTGGATCTGCAGCTTTTTTGCCTGGTCTGATGTTAATGACGTAAGATCCATTCAGTTCAGGAACTTATCATGCTTGAGCACCTTCACATGTTAAGGCGATGGCCTGAGTCTTGCAGTCTGAAGTATGACGACGGAGTCTAATGGCGTGAAGATATCAGTAAATTGGCTGAAATAAGTATTTAACACATCCCAATTTTCTCATCAAATATATTTCCAAAGGTGCTATTGACATGAAAATTTCACCAGATGCTGGGAACAACCCAAGGAATCCATACATACAAAGAAAGTACAACAAATAAGCTCAGAAATTAAGCTGTGTGTAATAATGTGAAATGACACAGGGAAAAAGTATTCAACACGCCAACCGGTATTTATTTAATACTTTGTACAAAAGACTGTTTGTAATGACCGCTGCAAGACGCTTCCTGTATGGAGAAACTAGTCACACGCATTGCTCTGATGTGATTTTGGCCGATTCCTGTTCAGCTCCAGGTTGTGTCGGCCGCACCGCAGCTCTAGCCGCTCCGCTTCCTGCCGATATGCAGACTCGTCACCGTCTTTGATGAGGCCGATGACAGTGGTGTCATCTGCAAACTTCAGGAGTTTGACAGCCGGGTCCGTTGAGGTGCAGTCATTCGTGTAGAGCGAGAAGAGCAGCGGAGAGAGGACACAACCTTGGGGTGCCCCAGTGCTGATGCTGCGAGTGGATGAGGTGGACTCCCCCAGCCTCACCGGCTGTGTCCTGCCCGTCAAAAAGCTGTAAATCCACTGGCAGATGGCAGGCGAGACGCTGAGTTGGAGAAGCTTGGAGGAAAGGAGTTCAGGGATGATGGTGTTGAACGCTGAGCTGAAGTCCACGAACAGGATCCTCACGTAGGTCCCTGCGCTGTCAAGGTGTTCTAGGATGAAGTGCAGTCCCATGTTGACTGCATCATCCACAGACCTGTTCGCTCGGTAGGCAAACTGCAGGGGGTCCAGCAGGGGACCTGTGACGCTCTTGAGGTGGTCCAGCATGAGACGTTCAAAGGACTTCATGACCACAGATGTCAAGGCGACAGGCCTGTAGTCAGTTAGAGCCGAGATTGTACGTTTCTTGGGGACTGGAATGATGGTGGAGCGTTTCAAACAAGATGGTACTTCGCACAGTTCCAGAGATCTATTGAAGATCTGTGTGAAGACTGGAGCGAACTGGTCCGCGCAGACATTGAGGCAGGATGGGGACACATGGTCTGGGCCTGCCAGTTTGTTAATCTTTTGTTGTTTGAAGATGCGTCCCACAACCTGTTCGTGGATGGTTAACACAGAAGTCGGTGGAGTGATTGTGGTCAGTGGTGCGGCTGGGTGGGTTTGAAAGTGTCCTTTTCAAATCTGCAGTAGAAGGTTTTCAAGTCGTTGTCTAGTGTACTATTGTTCTCAGCTTGGGTTGATCGTCACTTGTAATTGGTCTCCGTCCTCCTTAGCTTGGCGAAGCTGCTTAAGTTTGGGAATGAACCATGGCTTGTTATTATTGAATGTGCGAAATGACTTTGTTGGTACACAGAAACTAATATAGGATGTGACGGTGTCCGTATATTCATCCAGGCTGCCAGCTGAATTTTCAAAGACACTCCAGTCTGTGCAGTCTAAACCGCTTTGAAGTTCCATCTTGGCTTCATTGGTCCACTTTTTCCACTGTAGGCTTCACGCATTTAAGTTCTTGCCTGTACGTCGGTATTAAGTGAATCAAGCAGTGAACAGACGAGCCCGAGGCTGCGCGAGGTCTGGCACGGTATGCGTTGTTTAGCGTAGTGCAGCAGTGGTGTCAAATGTTATTTTCCCTGGTAGGACAGTCGATGTGCTGCTTGTATTTAGGGAGTTCGTGGTTGAGGTCAGCTTTGTTAAAGTCCCCGAGAATAATGAGGGGTGAGTTCGGGTGTTTATTTTTTTTTAATTTTGTTTACTTGTTCAGCGAGCATTAGCAGTGCGGCATTCGTGTTAGCTTGAGGGGGAATGTAAACACCGGCGAGTATGAATGATAGAAACTTACAAGGCGAGTAGAATGGCTTTTACAGTTCAAAAACAGCGACTCGAAATGCGGGCTGCAGTGTGAGCTGAGCTCCGTGACGTCCGTACACCATTTTTCGTTGAAAGAAAAAGAAGCATATCCCGCCGCCTTTTGTTTTCCCCGATGATTTCATGTCGCGGTCTGCCCGGTGAAGCTGGAAGCTGGGAAGCATGACGGCGCCATCGTGTACAGCCTCACAAAGCCAAGTCTCCGTAAAGCGGCGGAACGTCCGAAGTCTTTACTGGTCTGTATCAGAAGATGAAGCTCGTCCATTTTGTTGGGTAGGGAGCGTAGATTCGCGAGGTGGATTAACGGAAACGCCAATCTGTATCCTCTCTTGCGGAGCTTCACTTGGATGCCGGCTCACTTTCCTCTCTGGCGTCGCCTTCGCCTCCATGCGCCGAAGACCGCCGACGCCGCTCAGGTGAGTAACTCGGGGGGAAAAAACTGAGCGGATTTGCGAAAATTGGTGAAAGTAAGTCCGGAGTAGACTCCTTGATGTTTAGCAACTCTACCCTTGTGTGAGTGAGTCGCTTAATGTCTCCAAAGACGAACGAAAAACACACAAAAAAACAATACTAGAGAGCGCGTAACCGTGGCGTCCACACGGGCAGGCGCCATCTTGGTATGTCTAGCTTTTGAGGATCTTTTGGTTTAGAGGCTTCGATATGCGCCTGTAATGTAATGCCATCGTTATGTTTTGCAACAATTAGTTTGCTCTTCCCCATCATGAGATGTGTCTCGACTCACGCCTTGTTGGCAATGAGACCTTTTTGTAGGCTAACCCAGATGATATTCATTTGCACTGACAAGGGGCTGGATTGCTGTTTGATGATTGATAGATTTGAGGTCTTGTCTGGGGTTTCCATGCCTTTTTGCACCTCCCTTTCAAAATGTGTTCAATACTTTTTCCCTGTGTCATTTCACAGTTTTACACAAAATGTTTGTGGTGGAACGATGGGCGACTGGTTACCGCCTCGCAGTTCTGAGGACCGGGGTTCAATCCCCGGCCCCGGCTGTGTGGAGTTTGCATGTTCTCCCCGTGCCTGCGTGGCTTTTCTCCGGGCACTTTCCTCCCACATCCCAAAGACATGCATGCTAGGTTCATTGACAATATTATATTCTAAGTGTAGAATCGAATGTTCCGTTCAAGTGAGGTTGTGGCCGATTTTGTGGCCAGCGGTGGCCAGCCAGCATCATGAGAAAAAGGAAAAAATTAATAAATATATAAATAAATTATATATATATATATATATGTATATATATATATATATATATATATATATATACATACATACATACATATATATATATAGTTTTTGTGAAAAAATTACTTTGGCCATTATTTTAGGAAGGTGATGTAATGTTGATATAATTTTCATTTGCACCGCAGCAAAAAAAAGTTTACGTAGTCATTAAAATGTTAGCCAGCACGGCTAACAAATGTTTAGCGTGTTAGCCGCAAGCACATGGTGTTCCCAATCAAGTGTCCAGGATGTCAGGTTATTGGGGCCCAGCCGTGAACTTTGACCTGGGCGTTGTCTCTTGTCGTGCTGCCGGGATTATTTGCGATGAGGTCGTAATTCCGCTTTAATCTTCTTTGAGGCGCCAAGTGGAATTTTTTGATGAGAGCAGCAAATCCTCCGAAAGCAAAACTTGAAGGATTCGCCGGCCGGCACCTTCCGGAACATAACGCTGACTGGCGCTCGCGCACGCAACATGACACACAAAACATGCTTTTTTCCCCCCCAATATCCAGAACAATCAGTGTAAGGGTCGTAACGAGTCAACGTTCAGTGATTTCTGTAACGAAATACTGCTGTTACCAGATTACCAGATAACGAGCAACCCTTTATTGCTCAGTGACTGTTTTTTTTGTCAATGTCTTTCTGTCTCCAAAGTCTGTTGTCGTACTCGAGCGGCTCCGACGACCGGAGACAAATTCCTTGTGTGTTTTTTGGACATACGTGGCAAATAAAGATGATTCTGATTCTGATGTTCCATAACATTTGGAAGCTCTGTAAAACTCACTGAATTTGAAAAAGTCAAAACGAAATAAAAACTAACTATAATGGAAAATCCAAAACTATTATAACCCTCGAATATTCATAAAAATCTGACCGTCTCATCTGCCAGGCGTAAAAGACGAACCAGAATAGCTTCAAAAATGGCATCGTGGGCATTTCCAACCCAAATTATCTAGCAAACTCTCGTTGGGGAAACTATTTAGACCGACGCTCATTTGAATAGAGCCGTCATTTTCCCCGTGACCTTTTCCATAAAGTTTAGAAAGGTCCCGAGAGGCCCAAAAACCTGCTAGCAAGCGAGTTAGCTTCACAGAGTCTGTTACCATGGAGACAGAATAGGGATTTCTTGAACCCGAGCGGATAATTGGGACGTTCCCTCATGTCAGGGTTCGCTTCCTCTAAGTTTTCGCAAAACCTGCTTGTGGGATAAACCCTTTGGGAACTTTTCAATTGTTCAAGAAGTTTTTTTGTTGACTGCCGTTCTACTTTACTCGCCAGCCAATCACGTTTAATGATGATCACATGATCAAACAGGAAGCTGTTCAATGAAAAAGAAAAAGTTTCCCGCCTGCTGGGGTGCTCATAAGCTCAGCAGACTTTGGAAAGCCGCCTGGAGGACGTCCCACGAGAAACGCGACACGTCCACCTGAAAACACAAACACCGCACATCACATGCAAATGCGCTACAAGTTCATTGTGATTCCTTAAGATTATGAAAATGTTTACACTAGCAGACTTGTAGCGATCAAGTGTTGCATGTTGCTATTCATCAGCTTCCTCGTTAAATCGTCCTTTAATAATGATTGTGAGAAATCATTTGCATGGGAGCGTCCTCACATAGAAGAACATGGTTCAGTCATCATATGAACAAAGTCCAATTTTAAGTCATTGGAGAAAATGACACAAGTGTCAAACTGGTAAAAACGTTGCATTTATCAGCTTCGGCTTGCAAAAAGGTCGCTGACCTCTGCCCGAAAGTTCAATTCAGGGCTCATGGGCTACCAGGGCTTACCTTGATTGTGAGCGTGTTTGTGTGCGTGTGTGTTACCTTAAGTACGTGTGCGCGTGCGCGTCTTGGCTGGGCGCAGAAGTTGCGCAACCGTTTGAGAAGCTGCTGGGGGGTGGCATACAGGTACTCGGCTGAGGAGCAAAAGAGGGGGCGTCATCACCACTGGCTGGAAAACACATCATGTGGGAGGGGCTAACTGGGCTAAGGGAAGAAGTGCATGTGTGTGTTTAAATACGTATGTGTGCGTAATTGTGTCAACAGTGCGTCGTCATTAATCATAATCATGCTAAATCTTTTCCTTTGGGCTTGTCCCATTAGGGGTCGCCACCGCGTGTCCTCCTTTTCCACGTCAGCCTATCTCCTGCATCCTCCGCTCTAACACGGCCTGCCCTCATGTTTTCCCTCACGACATCCATCGACCTTCTCTTTGGTCTTCCTCTCGCTCTCTTGCCTTGCGGCTCCATCCTCATCCTTCTCACTCTCTCTCCTCTGGATGTGTCCGAACCATCGAAGTCTGCTCTCTCCAAAACATCGACCCTCGGCTGTCCCTCTGATGAGCTCATTTCTTATTTTATCTGACCTGGTCACTCCTAGGGCGAACCTTAACATCTTCATTTCCGCCACCTCCAGCTCTGCTTCCAGTCGTCTCTTCAGTGCCACTGTCTCGAATCCGTCCATCATGGCTGGCCTCACCACTCTTCTAAACTTTGCCCTTCATCTTCCGTCACATAACACACCTGACACCTTCCTCCACCCGTTCCAACCTGCTTGGAGCCGTTTGCTCTGGACTGTTGACCCCAAGTATTTCAAGTCCTCCACCCTTGCTATCTCTTCACCCTGTAGCCTCACTCTTCCCCCACCACCCCTCTCATTCATGCACATATATTCTGTTTTACTTCGGCTAATCTTCATTCCTCTGCTTTCCAGTGCTCCATCCTCCATCTTTCTAACTGTTCCTCCACCTGCTCCCTGCTTTCACTCCAGATCACAATGTCATCTGCAAACATCATGGTCCACGGGGATTGCAGTCTAACCTCATCTGTCAGCCTATCCATCACCACTGCAAACAGGAAGGGGCTCAGGGCGGATCCCTGATGCAGTCCCACCTCCACCTTCAATTCCTCTGTCACACCTTCAGCACACCTCACCGCTGTTCTGCTGCCGTCGTACATGTCCTGTATTATTCTAACATTCTAACTCTGCCACTCCAGACTTCCACATGCAGTACCACAGTTCCTCTCTGGGTACTCGGTCATAGGCTTTCTCTAGATCCACAAAGACAGAATGTAGCTCCTTCTGACCTTCTCTGTACTTTTCCATCAACATCCTCAAGGCAAATAATGCATCTGTGGTATTCTTTCTAGGCATGAAACCATACTGTTGCTGGCAAATACTCACTTCTGTCCTGAGTCTCGCCTCCACTACTCTTTCCCATAACTTCATTGTGTGGCTCATCCACTTTATTCCTCTATAGTTCCCTCAGCTCTGCACATCATCTTTGTTCTTAAAAAATGGGCATCAGCACACTTTTCCTCTGTTCATCAGGCATCTTTTCACCCGCTGGAATTCTGTTGAACAAGCTGGTCAAAACCTCCACAGGCACCTCTCCTAGATGCTTCCATACCTCCTCAGGAATGTCATCAGGACCAACTGCCTTCCCATTTTTCATCCTCTTTAATGCCTTTCTAACTTCCCCCTTACTAATCATTGCCACTTCCTGGTCCACCACACTTGCCTCTTCTACTCTTCCTTCTCTCTCATTTTCCTCATTCATCAACTCAGGACACGCTGGAGAGACTATGTCTCTCGGCTGGCTTGTGAAGGCCTCGGGATCCCCCCGGAAGAGCTGGATGAAGTGGCTGGGGAGAGGGAAGTCTGGGCGTCGGTTTAAGCCGGATGCCCTTCCTGACGCAACCCTCTGCATTTATCCGGGCTTGGGACCGGCATAGGGCTGCATTATAACCATCCTAAATATCAGGTGTATTTCATTCATCAATATTATATATTGACTGTCACTACGATGCATTTCCCCTTTGCAGTCGTTGTATGGCTAACTCTGTGGCAAATTGGCCTACAGTATATCTATACAGTACTTTTAATTTTTAGTACTTGCTAAGGCCCAACAGAAAACACCCTAATCTCCTGCTTAGCAATATACATCCATCTCTCTCCCTCTGTCTGTCTGTCTGTCTATGTGTGTGTGCGTGTTTGTGTACTTTCACCTGGGAAGATTTCAGGGTAAACTAAAGCGTTGGGACATAGAGGGTAACAGCCACAGTGCACCGCCTCCAACCTTAACACACATGCACACAAACAATAAAAAAATGTTCAACAGTATTCTAACTATTAATAACATTATAGCCTTGCTTGCATAGCAGCTCCAATGCAAATGTCTACAAAACATTTGTGTATAGTGTGTTGTGTTGTCTAGGGGTTGTGTAGTGTTGTATGTAGTATTGTGTAGAGTGTTGTGTGGAGTGTGGCGTGAAGAGAAAAAGCTGCACAGTCATGCCTGGATCAGACGACAAGACAAATTTGGTCTTTCACTAGGGCACAATGTCCGACTACTGGCATCAAATCTTGCCGAATGTCAGTCAGACAGTGGCAACACCAAATCACATGTATTCCGATACCACCGTATCCCGTCTTTTCCGATCAGTGGGATTTATCTTGTCAAATACTTTCACTGACACTGTTGCGGAGGCCGGATCAGAAAACGTGTCCCCTTTCACCGCAACCGGATACGACCGTTACCATGGCAAGAAGTTGTTGTCAAACAATGGATTGCCATGTCAATGTTGGGGAAAAAAGCACAAAAAAGGAAAAAAACGTGGCGAGTCACCGGGTCCTCTAGAGAGGAGGTTTTGGGTTGTCCATGCAAGCATTGCTTGAGGTATGTGTACATACTTTTAATACAATATGGCTTGCAAGCAGGTAACAAAACATTATGTGGCCTAGCAAGCTAGTGCTAGCACATACACATGCTTTGTACATAAACATGCCGGCGTTCTGTCGAATCATCCTCTTAAGCTTCGGTAAACAGTTTGTGCGCCTGAATCAATGTTGACAACAGCAAGCACGGGAGGCTCTGCGCCGGTCACCATACGCAGTCCTATTGGTCGACGTCAAGGTGTGTTGTCGTTGAGTTGTCGTTGATATGTCACACACTACACGGAAGACATCCCCCCAAAAAATCAAACATACATACATGGCGTCGTAGGGCCAAATTGTTGGTCGTGGATTATGTCACACTATGAGAACTTTTGTCGTTCCCGACAAAAATACGTCACGCCCGATGTGGGAAATTGCCTGCGATAGGAAATCGGGCCAATGTCGGGGCTCAAATCCTGTAGTCTGATATAGGCGCTAAGCTAGGTTCACACAGCTGGTCAATTACGCTTTTTTTGCCCAATGTTACATTTCAGATTTTTTTCCATGTCAACGTGAACGGTACAATTCGGATTTTTTCAAAGCTGAACCCGGCCCCTTTCGTATTTGGATATAAATTGGAAAAATATTACGATGCGAGGTCAATATGGATGCGCAAGTCGTGCTTATCTGACCTATACATCATCAAAATCAAGGCAAATGTATTTATATAGCGCTTATCATACACACGGGAACGCTATGTGCTTTACATGAATAAAAGCATTTAAAAATAAAGGGAACAATAAAAGACAGCTCAAAAGCATTTGAAAACATCAGTGGCGAAAAGAAGATGGTTCAAACTGATATAAGAAAATGTTGCCTCCGCTTGCATAAATCCTTGAACTTCCCACAAGTGTGTCATGACGAGTCCTACGCGAGAGGTCCGATTTACTTCTGGAAACACGGCGCCTCGTCTTTCCGCGCATGCACAATGTGATGTCCTGTCCTGTGTTATGCGCGCGATGTCACGGAGGCATTCCGTCCTCAGTTGAAGCCGCGTTTGTTTTTGTAATGTGAATCCGGATTGGGCATCATGCCCTGCGGTGTGAACGTAGCTCAAGAGTCTCTGTTGGCGTGTTGTGTGTCGTGCGCGTCTCACATGGCGACTCCAAAGAACTCGTGTCGCGCGGTGGACAGGACCACGTCGGCCTGGCACAGAACGCTCACGTAGTCCTCTCGGGACTCCAGGAAACCCCAGTGGAGCACGTGCGAGTCCAGCAGAGGGCGGCAGGTCGCAAACGCCTCTGCGAACATTAGCATTAGCAAATAAACATTAGAATGCCTCTGAGAACCACACAACGCTTGTTAGCCTTAGCGTGTCTTCACTGCATGTTGTGTGCTTTGTGTGTGTTGTTGTTATTTCAGCATCCAAATGGAACGTAAAATCTATCATCTAGGGATGGAGTCGAGAACCTGTTGTGTAGACGGCTGACACCACAGGGGGGTCAGCTCTCGTAGTCCAGCTGTCATCTGTGTTGTGTTTTGTTCCGTGTGTGCGTTCATACCTGGCACATCAGTGAATCTTTCTCCGAGTACAGACAACAGGAAGTTGAGTCCTTCTTCTTTCAACTTCACCATCGTACTGAAGAACAGCTCAGGATCCTTGTCATGTTCCCTCCACACACACGCACGCACACACACACGCACACACACACACACACACACACACACACACACACACGCACAGTTAATTCTTCCTGCAAGTTTTTGATGAGAGAAGTGTTGGTGCTGTTCGCCTGTCGCCGCTCGTTCCTTCTTCGTCTTGATGAGCAGCGATCAACCGCGGCAATGTCGGTGGCGCCGGACTGCCTACGACAGTGCCCGACGACTGGACGGGGCGCTGAGCGAGGAGCGTCGGCAAAATGGCCCGGAGGAGGCGAGGAGCGATGCGGAGGAGGATGGGACTCGAAACGGAGCCGTTCTTTATGAATGTGTGTTACTTGCCAACGGACGCTACAGTTGCTTTTTTACTTGAAAGTCGGCTTGTGGCGAGCGGGCGCGACGTCATGCACGTCATTTATGTTTTTGTGACAGTTGATGAGCAATCTCGGCCCTCTGCATGTTGCACATATATTTAGGACCGACAATTAAATGCTACCATACCACATACATTGGAAATGTCGGTGCCTTTGCTGTTGGAAACTTCAAAATTGTTAGAATTGTCGGGGTGGGTAGAAATATCGATGACTCCACTCCCCAATTCAATACCAGAAAATTCTCTGAATCGCTTCATCTTTACATGTTCATTGCGTCGTATGTAAGAAGGCTGCACTCGACCCAAAAAAACAACAAGATGGCGACCAGCGCAAGCAGCGTCAACATTTTTCAGTCGGACGTTTGGGCTCGTTTTGGATTTCCGTGTAAATCCGCAACACAGGAAATAGACAAAAGGAAGTCGTTTGTAAACAGAATTTTAATTTTCATTAATTCTTTTTTTAATTATTTATATCTACTTTATTTTCTCAGGTTATACACAACTGTCATCTTTTTTTGGTTTACTTTTGTAGGACATCATATGCACAAGTAGGTTATTATTTTATTTTCAAATGTTTTATTCCTCAAAAATGTGGAGGTGACATACGTTTACATGGATATGAAAAGTAAATATTCTTACTGAATCTGTATTGTTGCTATTTTAAGTCAATATCGACTCAAATCACAACCCAGAGAATAGAAATTGAATGGCAACGTAAAGAATCAAAATCGAACGGAACGGTAAACGTTCGAAATAGCCAGCCCATCGGTAACGCCAGCGGTGGTAATGTGAGGATGCGAGTATCCAGGCCACAAGCAGATTAGAGGCAAAGATGAGAAGAAGATGAAGTCTGGCGGCACGTTAATCCTAATTTGAGCGCAATAAAAGCCGCAGCGGTGCAGCTGTAATCCAGCTGTGTTTTGCTCAGTTGAGAGCCGATTATGGCGCCCCCGCCTGCGTTGCTGACATGAGAGGACGGCAAAAACACACATGACGAAACAGCCGCCGCAACGTAAGATCCTTTTCCCAAACGGGCTTGCATTGCTCACCTTTGCACTCAAGATTTATATATACACTAACACCAATAATATACTTTTAATAAGAGTCCAATCATATATTTGGAATCAAATACATACGACTAATGGGTTCATTAATACGAGTGATGCAGTGAAAAGAAATTCTTGGCCGGAACACCGAAAAAAAAAGGCTTAATCCAATTATTAGTAAAATTGCATTAACTATATTCAAGGACCTCGTTAACGGTGAGATCATTGAGTGTCGGCTCGAAGGCGTATCGCGACCTCCTCCACAGTAAAAGGTTGTTGCGTTTCGTTGAAGGAGGGGGGGACACGGTCGTGCTCGCCTTAAAGCAGACGTAGAGCCCAGCCTAACCCTTCAAGTCCCTCATCATAGATCAGCAGGGTGTCGGTGTGATCTTCGCCCTTTGGAAGGTCAACGTTGACTCTTCTGCTACTTTTAATGATCATTTTCATTGCCAAAAAAATCTTCAACCAAGAATATTGTTACAACAATATTACTCAAGTCAAAAGTAGTTTGCAAAGTCAAAAGAATCCCAAAAAAGGTTACTGAAGTAAAAATATGACCCACCTCTGATGATGTATGATTTCTTCTACTTGATAAAAACATTGTATGTGTATATATATATATATATATATATATATATGTGCTACCGAACAATGCAAACTAAAACAAGCAGACATTCTAACAGCTTCTTCCCTCTTCCCATTCACTTCTTAAACAGTTAACTTACAATTCAATTACAACATGCTGCCAATTTTTGCCTTGAGTTTGTTGTCATTGTCACTATTGTTCTATGAGTCATTTCAAACTGCTCTAATTGCAAGAGGACTCTGCATCTTTTTGAACATTTTTTAAATTGTACCGACATTACCAGATGACTAGCAACCTTTTATTGCTCAGTGACTGTTTTTTTCCAATGTTTTTATGTGTCAAAAGTGTTCTCTGTCAATTGACTGACTGTTGTCGTACTCGAGCGGCTCCAACTACAAATTCCTTCTGTGTTTGTGACATACTTGGTAAATAAAGATGATTCTGATTAATACATTCCTAATTAATACACATGCACAAACATGTTGAATAATACACTATAAATACTGTATACATCTAATAATAGTTCGGCAAACGTGTATGAGCATTTGGCCAACGGGTTTACTACAATAACAACCATCAATACTAATCTCAATAAAAATGATCACAACTCACCACCTGTGAGGCCAAACGATGTGCAGCGGCTTCCCAGGAGAGTCCTGACGGTGGTCCGGACCGTATTGCTGCTCGAGACCGGACTGCCGGTCCGGACCACATTGCAGAGTGCTGTCTGTCAGCGTGGCGATGATGTCATCCGTGTGAGACGGGCCTGTGACTCCACACAAGAGTTTGTGTTTGGGAAACAGCCTGAAAAGAACGAACACACACACACGAGGATGTTTGTGTACGTAAGGAGTCAGGACGTAAAACAATATATAAAACACAGAAGGACATATTTAACTCATACATTTACTTTTTGTTCACATAATCACAATCAATACTAAAACTATCCATCCATCCATCCATTTTCTACCGCTTATCCGAGGTCGGGTCGCGGGGGCAGTAGCTTTAGCAGGGACGCCAGGACTTCCCTCTCCCCAGCCACTTCATCCAGCTCTTCCGGGTGGATCCCGAGGCGTGCCCAGGCCAGCCGAGAGACGTCACCAGGTAAGCGTCCGGGAGGCATCCGAATCAGATCTGCCAGCCACCTCATCTGGCCCCTCTCGATGCGGAGGAGCAGCGGCTCTACTCTGAGATCCTCCCGGATGACCGAGCTTCTCACCCTATCTCTAAGGGAGAGCCAGGACACCCTGCGGAGGAAGCTCATTCAAAGTCCACATCACTGCAGACGCCGCACCGATCTGCCTGGCGATCGCTCGTTTCATTCTTCCCTCACTCGTGAACAAGACGCCAAGATACTTGAACTCCTCCACTTGGGGCAGGATCTCATCCCCGACCCGGAGAGGGCACGCCACCCTTTTCCGACTGAGGACCACGGTCTCAGATTTGGAGGTGCTGATTCGCATCCCACCCGCTTCACGAACCGCTCCAGTGAGAGTTGGAGGTCACGGCCTGATGAAGCCAACAGAACCACATCATCTGCAAAAAGCAGAGATGCAATACTGAGGCCACCAAACCGGACCCCCTCTACGCCTCGGCTGCGCCTAGAAATCCTGTCCATAAAAGTTATGAACAGAATCGGTGACAAAGGGCAGCCTTGGCGGAGTCCAACCCTCACCGGAAACGAGTCCGAATTACTGCCGGCAATGTGGACCAAACTCTGACACTGGTCGTACAGGGACCGAACAGCCCGTATTAGTCCACAAAACACTGGTTGGGCGAACTCCCATGCACCCTCGAGGAGCCTGCTGAGGGTGAAGAGCTGGTCCACTGTTCCACGGCCAGGACGAAAACCACACTGCTCCTCCTCAATCTGAGATTCGACTTCCCGACGGACCCTCCTCTCCAGCACCCCTGAATATCCCTTACCAGGAAGGCTGAGGAGTGTGATCCCCCTGTAGTTGGAAGACATTTTAAAAAGGGGGACCACCACCCCAGTCTGTCAATCCAGAGGCACTGTCCACGATGTCCATGCGATGTTGCAGAGGCGTGTCAACCAGGACAGCCCCACAAACATCCAGAGTCTTTGGGAACTCCGGGTGGATCTCATCCACCCCCGGGGGGCTTGCCACCGATGAGATTTTTAACCAACTCGGTGACCTCAACCCCAGAGATAGGAGAGCCCGCCTCAGAGACCCCAGACTCTGCTTCCTCCTGGGAAGGCGTGTCGGTGGAATTGAGGAGGTCTACGAAGTATTCTCCCCACCGACTCACAACATCCCGAGTCGAGGTCAGCAGCGCCCCATCCCCACTATACACAGTTGATGGTGCACTGCTTCCCCTGCCTGAGAAGCCGGATGGTGGACCAGAATTTCCTCGAAGCCGTTCGGAAATCGTTCTCAATGGCCTAACCGAACTCCTCCCACGTCCAAGTTTTTGCCTCAGCAACCGCCAAAGCTGCATTCCACTTGGCCAGCCGGTACCCATCAGCTTCCTCAGGAGTCATACAGGCCAAAAAGGCCCGATAGGACTCCTTCTTCAGCTTGACGGCATCCCTCAAGTCCGCAAGTCCGATGACACGACCAAAAAGTCGATCATCGAACTACGAACTAGGGTGTCCTGGTGGCAAGTGCACTGGTTAGTTCTGAACATAGCCACATCCACACCTAAGAGGGTGTGCACACTTGTGCAACCACATGCTGTGGATGTTGTGGGGCTGTCCCAGTTGACATGCCTCTGCAACATTGCGTGGACATCGGGGTTATGGAGACCGGAGGGTGTGTTCCAACTATAGGGGGAATCACACTCCTCAGCCTCCCAGTTAATGTCTACCCGGAGACGAGAGTCCATCTGGAAGTCGAATCGCAAATTCAGGAGGACCAGAGTGGTTTTCGTCCTGGCTGTGGAACAGTAGAATAGCTCTACATCGTGGCAGGGTCCTCGAGGGTGCATGGGAGTTTGCCCAACCAGTCTTTATGAACTTGGAGAGGGCATTCGACTCATCCCTTGACCCTCATGGAGTCGACGGATGCCGGACCCCCTAATACGGGCTGTTCAGCCCCTGTACGACCGGTGTCAGAGTTTGCTCCGCATTGCTGGCAGTAAGTCGGATTCGTTTCCAGTGAGGGTTGGATCCACCAAGGCTGTCCTTTATCACCACTTCTGTTCATAACTTTCATGGACGGAATTTCTAGGCGCAGCCGGTTTGGTGATCTCAGCATTGCATCTCTGCTTTTTGCAGATGATGTGGTTCTGATGTCTTCATCTAGCCGGAATCTCCAACTCTCATTGGAGTGATTCACAGCCGTGTGAAGTGGTTGGGATGAGAATCAGCACCTCCAAATCTGAGACAATGGTCCTCATTCGGAAAAGGTTGGCGTGCCCCCTCTGGGTTGGGAATGACTTCCTGCCCAAAGTGGAGGAGTTCAGGTATCTAGGGGTTTTGTTCACGAATGAGGGAAGAATGGAGCGGGAGATCGACAGGCGGATCGGTGCGGCATCTGCAATGATGTGGACGCTGTATTTGTCTGTCATGGGGAAGGAGGAGCTGAGCCGAAAGGTTAAACTATCGGTTTCCCGTTCAATCTACGTTCCTACACTCACCTATGGTCACGAGCTGCGGGTCGTGACCGAAAGAACAAGATCGCGAATACAAGCGGCCAAAATGAGTTTCCTCCGCAGGGTGTCCAGGCTCGCTCTTAGAAATAGGGTGAAAAGCTCGGTCATCCGGAAGGGGCTCAGAGTCGAGCCGCTGCTCCTCTGCATAGAGAGGAGCCAGATGAGGTGGCTCAGACATCTGATTAGGATGCCTCCTGGACGCTTCCCTGGTGAGGTGTTCTGGGCACGTCCCACTGGAAGGAGGCCCAGGGGATGACCCAGGACATGCCGGAAAGACTATGCCCCCAGGAGAGCCGGACGAAGTGGGTGTGGAGGGGGAAGTCTGGGCTCCCCTGCTTAAGCTGCTGCCCCTGCGACCCGACCTCAGAAAAGCGGAAGAGAATAAATGGATGAATAAAAGAACCTTAAAATGGATCCTGAAACACAGGGAGCCAATGCAGTGATCTTAAAACTGATGTACTGGAAGTATAGCTGCTTGCAAGAAAATATCTGCTTGAGTTGTCGTGACTTTTCCCACGCAGAAAATACTTTTGGATGCTCCAATTAGAAAATGTTCACCTTCTATAGCAATGTTTGCTTTTTTTCAGAACATCATAAGATTTTGTATGAAATGAGACAAGTGAACTTATTTGTAAACGTGTCTGTAAATGCTGTCTGTCTGTGTGCCTGTCTTCATTTCATGTCAGTAAAAAGCTTTGAAAAGGTGGATTTCACGAGTCCAAAACCTCATGAGTAAGCTCTGACCAGCGTTTTCAGCAGGTGTGACGCCTGAATCACATTTTTGTGTGTGTGCATCAGGTTTTTAGTAGACTTTACACCGATTTTATCGGGCTGATCGGTATCGGCCAATATTTAGGATTTTATGCTGATCGGCTTTAATGTCATAATTTGCCGATCCTATCAATGACGTCATTGATTGGCTTCGCAAAAGACATTTACTCTGCGTCGCCATCATGCACAGTATATTTGAATCCAAAAGCTAGTTTATTTTTAGCCTTGTCGCGTGTCTTTTGACGTCGTATTGGAAATATCTGATGGCCAATAAAGTTCTTTTAAAAAAAATTCAAACATGTCGGCGGTGTGGAACAGACAACACGTCTGAGACAGACAACACGTAATGGCCGGATCAGACTACAAGATAAATTTGCTCTTTCACGATTTCACTATGTCAGACGACTGCCAACAAATCTTGTATTCCGATACCACAGCATTGTTTTTTACGATCATTGGGCTTTATCTTGTCAACTCAAATGCGACCGGATACACGCGTTAGCAAGGCGACGACAACAAGAGTGGATCGCGCCGACTGTATTCGAAGGACAAAATGGGGAAAAACGTGTGTTGGTGGTCACCGGGGCTCAGGACAGGAGAGGACGTCCGTTTAAGGCTTGCTTGAGGTACGTTCCCGTACTTTCGGTATGATGCGGCTCGCAAGGAGGCGACATAACCTTATGTAGCCAAGCAAGCTACTGCTAGCAGTGACGGTTGTACGTAAACATGCCGCCGTTCTGTCGAATCATGGTCTAAAGTTTCGGTGTGCGTGAAGTAATTGAATTTCAAATTATTTAATTACAGTAAGTTATCACCCATTATTTCTGTCATGTTGTAATGTTGGTTTGACCTGACTGATTAGAAAACACGATCTGACTAGAGCAGTGATTTGCAACCTTTATGGAGCCAAGGAACATATTTTATTGTCAATTGAAAAAATCTCACGGCACACCAACAAATAAAAATGTCACAAAAAGTGGATACATTAATGATTGTATTTACTTCCTGCCATCTACTGGAAGACCATTCATTTGTTCCGTCTGTCACTAAGCCTCACTGGCATAAATAGAGGAACAAAGATACATTATTTATTGTAAATATAGTTTTTGGCGCAATTAAGTGCACAAGTATATACAGTAAATGAAGGGGTCATTTACACACATTCCTCCAGCTTGCGATCGGATCGGTTATCGTTTTTTTAAGCTCGCTGATCGGCCCCAAAATCCTGATCGGCGCTATAATGTGCAGAATTGCACCAATGTCAGATTGGTCAAAGGCTGTCATTACCTCCCGGTGTCAGTCGCTGCTTTGCTTCGGCCTGATGCTCACGCTCAGCACTGCACGACGGCTAAATGGGGCGAGGTTGCCAGTCTAACGCGTAGCGATAACAATGGCAGCATCAAACTCTTCCAAATCTACTTGCCGTCTGCCGGAATTACGTCAAGTTATCGTGAATGATGTATCGCCTTCATATTTGCTAGTTAACCAAGTATCAACAAAATGCTCAAAAGACCCTTATCTGATTTAATGAGCCATTAGGTCGTTCTATAGTACGTATATACTGTACACGCGCAGGTCCGCGTGTACTTACTCTTGCGCGGCTTAATCTTTGAGACTCTCAACTCAACTTTGTTTAAAGAGCACTGAAAAAAAACAACCACAGCTGTTCAGAATGATTGAACACAAATGGAAAGCCTTTATTGCCATTGTATGGCGCAGCATACAATGCAATTGGGGTTATGATAACATCAAACCCTAACCAATAATACAAAAATCATAATGGCGAGCATATACTATTTGCAGTTCAATGTTTGTCATGGCTCGAGAATTTCTCCAAGGACTTTAGGGGAACACACACACACACACACACACACGTTAAGATGGAAGTGTGCGTGTAGTTTTTCAGTCATTCAGGACAAGGTATTCTAAGTACTTACACACACACACACGCACGCACGCACGCAGAGATGATGATGAGGATGATGTGTGTGTGCGCTTATGGGTAAGGACTTTAAGGACTAGTGGAGTACCTTGTCCTGAATGACTGACAAACTACAAGCATGCACGCACACACAAATGATTATAATGAGGGTGTGCGTGTGTGTGTGTGATGAGGTACGGGATTAAGGAGGATGAAGGTGCTCAGCAGATGTTTTTCCGATTAAACTTGATCTTCTTTGATTAAAGTGCAAACAAGTGAGGAGGAGGCGGATAAGACACATCACATGTTGATGATGTCGCCGTTGACATCAAACACACAGAGCCCGCCGAATCCCCTGTAAACATCGTCGATGGGCGAATGTGAGAAGACGCTTCACCTTCGATGTTTTCCACTCCAAGCCACGTCTCACTTTTGATCATATTTTATTATTGTTATACATTATTATTTTGCTCACTGCATTTTCTAACTTTGCGGCTAATACTACGAAGACCTGTGTGTCCACAATACTGTGAATTCCCATTCTTCAAACAAACAAGTCTTATTATTATTAATTATTAATTTTAGGGTTAGGATCAGACTTTTTCACTTCCGATCCGATACCGATATTGCAGCCTAGAGTTTTGGCCAATACCGATATCGGTCCCACCGATTTTAGCGATAATCATACGCAACTTATTTTGTAGTATGGAATGCTGGAAAAGGCTTGATCAAGTGATAATACTCAAACAGAGAACAATAATCAGCAACAGCAGGTATGAGGAAAAACTACATCAATGAACTGCTGCGCACATCTTGACTTCTGAGGGGCGGTGTGGTACAAGCAATGAGATACACACTTACAGTAACAAAGAAAGTAGAAGTTATGATAGAATATTGTTATTATAAATCGTTTGTCCCAGTTTGAAGAATATATGCCAGAGAGTATTGTTATATTGCCCTTCTGTATGTGTTCATACAGCATTTGTGTACCAATAATCTTTTTTTGAGAGATATAAGTTTGATGCAACTTTTTGTTAGCTCGGCAATGGTGTTTTTCATTCAATGTGTTAGCTGTGAGCACGAGATTTGTGTGAATAAAAACGAAGAAAGAAACCATGTCTGTGATGTATTTGAACATTTAACAGGTGTAATTATTTTATGTTTTTTGTCTTGTTTTACAGTGAACTACAACTGGAGTGTTAATAAACAACTTGAAGCAAGCAACGTTCACTCTTACTCCTTGTTACTATGTTAGCACCTTAGCAAGCTGCTGTTGCGATCACGTGGGCGCTGCTGGATAAAAGTGCTGGAGTGGAGCACGGAATGGAGTGCTTGTATAAGAGTGTCGAAAATCTGAGATTTTTGATCCAGCCCGATCCGATCCGTGTTTTTTTTTTTTTGCTGACATCAGACCAATTTCCCAACCCAAAGATCGGATCAGGAGACCCTAAATAAAATATCTTAGATAAAGAAAAAATATAAATAAAACACACTCAGACTCCGTTCGCAAAAATTGCACTAGAACAAACAAACATTTGGCACAGATTAAGAGCTTATATTACATTACATCGACATTAATTCCTTAACAGGCAATATACTGCCAATCAAGTTTCCACTTGATTAAGAAAAAGTACAAAGTATAGCAACATTAATAACAGCACAACACGTAAATCAAGGCAACCTGTTTTGATTTAAGATTTGTACTACTTTTTAAAACATTGACGGCTTTAGAAGTCAAATATTCATGTTAAGTGGCTACATCTCTGCCAATAGTGAGGACGCTATACTATATATAATATGAGCATATGTGCGCCATATACGCTGACATGTTTGTATTTGCATTGCTTGGGCAAAGAGTTCCGTAATTGCCATCTGACAGGAAATGGGAAATGTCCCCCCGTGCTTTTTGTTCCCAAACACATCAGAAGAAATCGGGTAGGATAATAGTTGTGTTTAAAATGGATTTTGTCACTTTGCGGTTTTAAGTTGCGTTGTCTTTGTCTCGACTTCATACAAAGTCGCCATATCAGCTCGTTGGTGTTAGTGGGATGGCCTCCTTTATTGTTGCTTGAATCCAAAATGCTCCCGCATCGTCGCAGTGTCAAAAAACTTAGCTGAGTACGCTGGTGCCCACATTTGAAAAGCACGAATGTGCACGCACGCACTCTCTCACACACACACACACACACACACACACACACACACACACACACACATACAGGCACGCACACGGCCAATCAGAGGGGGGTAGGAGGGTACCACACCGCCCTTCACTATCGCTGATTGGTTCAGAGACCAGATGGGTTTCGTGTGTCTGCTTTCAAGTCGCAGAGATTTTTTTTTCTTCCTTAAATGGCTGGGCGTACAGGTGGACCCTCCCTCTCTCTTTTTTTTTTTTTTTAGGCGCACCATTCAGAAATTAGGGGCACATATGCGACCAAATAAATTGCACTCTAGAGCTCTGTCTTTGACAAAAAAATTCATTCACCGGATTTTCAGCACCACACCGGAATACGTGAATCCATAGCATTGCGTCCCCGATCATCTTTGTGCGTTTCAGACGCAGGACGCACATTAAACGAAATCCCTAAATATACTGTAAATAAATTTAATATAGTCATGGAAAAAATATTTGACGGTTTAGACCCTGGCGGCACGGTGGCCGACTGGTTAGAGCGTCAGCCTCACAGTTCTGAGGTGCGGGGTTCAATCCCCGTCCCCGCCTGTGTGGAGTTTGCATGTTCTCCCCGTGCCTGCGTGGGTTTTCTCCGGGCACTCCGGTTTCCTCCCACATCCCAAAAACATGCATTAATTGGAGACTCTAAATTGCCCGTAGGCATGACTGTGAGTGCGAATGGTTGTTAGTTTCTATGTGCCCTGCGATTGGCTGGCAACCAGTTCAGGGTGTACCCGCCTCCTGCCCGATGACAGCTGGGATAGGCTCCAGCACGCCCGCGACCCTAGTGAGGAGAAGCGGCTCAGAAAATGGATGGATGGATGGGTTTAGACCCTTTGTTTTTTCAGTTTCAGTTCATTGTCATCTTGTTCAGACGGGTTACATATGTCCCGATTCAAAATAGTCTTTGATAGTAGTAGCTACGTTTGAATCAATGGTAACGCTCATTTAAAAAAAATCACGCCAGACGAGGAATAACTTCCTAGTCAAAGCGTCCAATCAAGTCCTCCCTCTCGTCCAATCAGCGATGAGTCTAATCTCCCCCACCAGTACCTACCTCTTCCGGTCGCTTAATTTCATTTTGTTTTTTCATTTCCTGTTGTGTTTTGTCATTTGCTGTTGTGATTTTTCATTTGCTCAAGTGTTTAGTTAATTGTTGGTGTGTTTTTTTATTTGCTGTTGTCTTTAGTTATTACAGTACATTACAGTCATCGGCCTCCTCAAAGACGGTGACGAGTCGGCGTACCGACAGAAAGCGGAGCGGCTGGAGCTGTGGTGCAGCCGACACAACCTGGAGCTGAATACGCTCAAGACTGTAGAGATGATCGTAGACTTCGGGAGGCATCCTTTGCTACAGCTGCCCCTCACGCTGTCCAATCTGCCCTGTGTCAACCGTCGAGACCTACAAATTACAGTCTCTCAGGACCTGAAGTGGGAGCTCGACATCAACTCCGTCCTCAGAAAGGCCCAGCAGAGGATGTACTTCCTGCGGCTTCTGAGGAAGCACGGCCTGCCACGGCAGCTGTTGGGCAGTTCTACACAGTGGTCATCGAATCAGTCATGTGTTCTTCCATCACAGTCTGGTTTGGTGCTGCTCCAAAAAAGGACAAACTCCGACTGCAACGGACAATCAAAAACTGCTGAAAAGATTGGCGGTACCCCCCCTACCCGCCCTGGAGGACTTGCACGCTGCCAGAACTAAGACAAGAGCATGCAAAATCTTCTTGGACCCTCCACATCCTGGTCACCACCTCTTCCAGCTCCTTCCCTCAGGTAGGCGCTACCGAACAATGCTAACCAAAACAAGCAGACATTCCAACCGCTTCTTCCCTCTTGCCATTAACGTCTTAAACAGTTAACACAATTCCATCGGAACATGTTGCCAATTTTTTGTCTTGAGTTTGTTGTCACATTTCTGTCGGCCCATTTATACATGACTCGTGCACTCACTGTAGTAGTCTCGCCACGCTGCACTATTTGCACTATTTACATCTGTTGTTGACCAATACTGGCCACTCATGCGCCTGAGTAACATCTGAAACATTTGCAGAATCGACTGAGTAGCATCTGCAACATTTGCACAATCGACATTGTCCCAGATTCTCGGTCAATTGACTGTCTGCTGTCGTACTAGAGCGGCTCCAACTACGGGAGACAAATTACTTGTGCGTTTTTGACATACTTGGCGAATAAAGATGATTCTGATTCTGATTAGTCGTTGTGATTATTTATTTGCTGTCGTATTTCTTAACCTGCCGTTGTGTTTAGTTATTTGCAGTTGTGTTTTGCACTTCAGGGCCACCCGTAAGTCACCTTTAGAAACTGCACAAACAGAAATTTAACTAAAAAAAGCAATTTCTAATAATAATAGTAACATTCATTTGACACAAGACGGCATCTTGCAAATGTAAGCAATTGTCGCGTCTGCCTACGACACAGCCAGCAGGGGGCGAGGGGTGACGATGTGTCGTCCCTAGCTTCCTAGGGGCATGTAAGGGGTAAAGGCTTCTTCATACTCGTGCGGGCGGCGACAGCGCTGACGTCACTGCGGCTATCCCACGCGTAGTTTGCCTTTATACTCGAGCGCTGTCTTTAAAATGTCCTGCAGTTCTCCTCCAAGTCGGGGGTGTCGCTACGGCTGGTATTGGCTAGGAGACCACAGGGTGGAGTTTCCTCTGCATTTTACGGCCATTTCCGGAACCCGTTTTTACTTTCCTTTCCAGAACATGGAACAAAGCAACAATCATGGCGACCGTGGAACAGTGTGACAAATGGACCTAGGTGACCAGATGATACGTTTAATTATACTGCAAAATCGATGAAGAAAGCGCCGGCGTAGGTGGTATGTGGAACCAAGGGGAAAGATGAGTACGTCATCACAGCATGTGACTAAAACGGACAAATCACGAGAGATGATCTCCGCGGCATTCTGCGCGGGGCGACAATTTGTGCAGTGCGCGCGTCATGTGCTGCAATGCTGGCGCTGTCGGCCTAAAGAGGCCTTCTGACAAAAGGGAAGGGATTGGCTAATACTTTTAGTGGTAGCAGGCATTAAAACGAACACAAAATTAAAGAAACAAGGGTGGTCTTATATTCGTTTTCATATGTATCTATATACACAGTGGGTACGGAAAGTATTCAGACCCCCTTAAATATTTCACTCTTTTTTATATTGCAGCCATTTGCTAAAATCATTTAAGGTCATTTTTTCCACATTAATGTACACACAGGACTCCATATTGACAGAAATGTTCTGATGAAAAAAGAAAAACTGGAATATCACACAGCCATAAGTATTCCAAGCCTTTGCTCAGTATTTAGTAGAAGCATCCTTTTGAGTTAATACATTTGATGTCTACGCTTGTCCTATGTTGAAGATGTCACTGACCTGGTGACGTTGGCCAAGTGCAGCGGGAAATAAAGAACCCGGCACTTGGGCCGGATGATCTGGGCCACGTCTTTGGGGGACCGCTGGTCTGGGATTTTTTTCAAGAAGGACGCGATGGACGACAGGAAGGAGTTCATGTTGAAGGCAGAGTTGAAGACCACCGCGTCGGCCACCAGGCTGCCGACAAAACACCACCACGTGTGACGTGTAAAACGCACCAATGGCGCGCCTCCGCCGGCCCGACCGACCGGGAAACGAACCCTTACCACGAAAGAATCTGGTTGTATCCGTACTGGAAGTCCCGATCCTGCTCTTTGCGCACCGGATACACCAACTGGTTCTCGTGGAAGTACAGAACCTTTTTCAAGCGGGCCATATCCGGTCTAAGACCCACCAGCTCGCACAGGTTCAGAACCGAACTACAGAACAGAACCCTGCCGAGCAGAGAAGTCACAGTCAAGCGGGGCCCGAATGCTCCCGAACAAGTCTCATAGCCACGCAAGTTCCTCACCAAACAAGTCACACAAGAGCAAAATCGAAGAGGGCATTCAGGCTGAATCTATGGAATATTTCTAATATCGATTATTCTATCGATTAATCGGATAAAACATTGTTTGAGAAAGGTTTACTGTCATTTTCTTTTCTGAATACTCTATATTAACTGATTAGTGTTGTTTATTTGGTATTGTTGAATGAAAGAAATCCAAATATGATTGAATATGTTGTTGTACTCACCCACCTTTTTGAAAGTGAGGGCTCGTACTACTGATTCATGCGAACAAAGGGCTACTAGTTTGATACAGTAAACCCCCGCTATATCGGCGTTCACCCTTAAAAAAAAAACGCTATTTCGCGTTTTTTAAATTTTTTTATTTTTATTGTGGAATATCTTTTTATCTTCTTTTTTTAACCAGTTAAGGCAATTGATAGTACAAGTCGTCTCTCCGGGACACCTTATTTTTTGTACTGTACTGTATGTGTTCAATTTTGATATTTTCACCATTTTTTTAATCAATTGCTCTTGCACTCTCTCTCTCTCTCTCTCTCTCTCTCAATATACTGTGTTTAAATGTGTGTGTATTATTTTAAGTGTGTTTGAACAATTTCAAGTTAAAAAAAAATCCATTTTTTTATTTCATATTTCTATATCGCGGGTTTTCACTCAACGCAGGGGGATCCGGAAGGTAACCCCCGCGATGGATGGGGGTTTACTGTGTACACTTCGAAGGCTGCTTAAGTCTTAAATCTGAGAACATTTACTGTTGAGAGGATATAAACTGACGTTTTGGACAATTTTAAATTAAACATTGGCTTTAAGGACGTATCCGATTATCACAATAGTTGTTCATCAATAGTTGCACCTCTAGAAGGTACAGCTCCAGTTTGGTCCGAAACTAAAGCAGTCCCAGTCCCGGAGGGGTGTCACCTGTACGCGGGGCTGGCGGGTACGTTGTGGCTGAAGTAGAGCGCCGAGGTTCTGGCCCTCCAGTGCCACTTCTTGGCAGGCATGGTGAAGGCCACGCTGGAGTCCAGGTGGGCACTTAGCAGGTCCAGGAGCTGCTTGTGGGAACCCCCGTAGAAGGGTTCCAGGAGCAGGATCCGGGCAGCCTGACAACGGAGACAGGAAGTGGAAGCGCACATCACCTTGACGCCAATGACGATGTGGCGCGCTGGATGCGTGCAACAACGGGCACGAGCAGTGACTGACACATGAGACAACGGACTCCATTACAGACACAATGGCAAGTCATTTCTGGCTGGCGCCACAATGGACAGCGGGTCCATCGGGCATATCTCCAGATGCAAATGAGCTAGCCTATCAGCTCCAAAAGACATTATGGGACATTGGCGGCCATTTGCTGTCATTATGGGTCCCATTGTGCTGGCAAATAAGCACAACGTCCGCGTCCTTCAGGGACCTCCGGCAACAGCGCTTGACCCAAAGGCTAACCAAAATGATAGCATCAAAGTCACATGACCACCTCCACTTCCATACACACACACACACACACATTTTGATTGTTACTGCTGGCTGTTCCCAATACAGTGCTACCTTGATGACTTAAATTTGTTCCGTGAACAAGGTCATATGAGGTCATTAATGGGACATTTATCGGTAGGTTGTAATTATGCGACAGCAATTGTGTAATTAACGGCGCCTGAGGGGTGTTTCAAATTTGACCGATGACTCAACTATATTGCCCACTATGTAAAGATCTTGCGATAGTGATCCGGGAGTCGGAAATGAGCAAATGATTGCGAACGCAGTCGTACGCTCATTCCCAACACCCCAATCGCTTTAAAGGGATTTTTTTTTTTTTTTAGGGAACGATCTCATCCACGATATCAAAATCCCGACGTAGTGATTGGGAAATAAGTGTCTGTTACATGTACGTTATGTGCGAGTTCAACATAATATCTAAATTGCTTGTTTAAAGAAACCCATTTAAAAAGACTAGCCGGCTTACAGTATGTGGCATTCAACCATTCTCACATAAACAAATTATTGATGGTCTATAAATGGTAAATGGACTGCACTTTATCCACACCATCACACTGCCCAAAGCGCTTTACAAAGCCTCACATTCACCCATTCACACACGCATTCATACACCAATGGGCGACTGCTGCCACGTGAGGCGCTGCCAGGCCCACTGGGAGCAAATCAGGGTTCAGAGTCTTGCCCAAGGACACTTGGACATGCTAACAGTCGGAGCCGGGATTCGAACCGGCAACCCTTCATTCACTGGACGACCCACTGTAACAACTGAGCCACAGCCGCCCCCATAAGTAAAGCAACAAAAACAATCACAACATGGACGGACATCAAGTGCAATGTGGATTCATTTGGTAAGTAAAACTAAGCTTAAAACATGTTCATGTTATTAAAATGGATTTATTTGTTGAATAGATTTTCCATGCCGTCACGCACCTCTTGACACGACGGCGGTGGCCATGTTTGCAAGTCCAAACACTGTTTTGTTCCATTAAATTGAGTGTTTAAAAAGAGAAATTTGATTGAGAGCCAGTGTCAAAAATGGTGAATTACTGAGGGGTGTTTGGCTGCAATACAGCTGGGAGGGGCAATGAGTAATTTGCCATTTATCAGCACCAACTTGAAATCCGGGCAAGAAGGAGCTGCTGACATTTGTCAAGGAGCTGCTCTCAATCTGGCCAGCCATTCATAAAAAACAAATTTCACTATCTAGAGGAAGTTAAAATTGCAACGAGGTAACCACGTGTGAATCTGCAAAAAGGATCACTATCGAAGCAGAGGCGCCAACCAAGCGTCACCGCCAGGGCCGCTGCGCCCGGAGGCGAATTAGGGTTCCCATAAGGTCATGTTCCAAGGCTGGTCAGGCGGGCAGGTCCTGCTGCTCCACCCACCTGACCAGCCTGGTCCCCAGTCGAGAAACACCCCGCCAGCGCCAGCTGGGCTCGGCCGCCTCGAAGCGTGACCGTGCAGACCCCGCATACCAGGTTTGTCTTTGCGCTCATCTTTGCACATCCAACAAAATGACACTGCAGAAAAACTGGTTACGGTTACACAGACAAAACGCTCCCAGTCTTTCTGTTTAAGCCTAGTTTAATAAGGTATCCTCCAGCTCTCCAACATGGCAGACAATCAAATACTTAACACATGATCGAGGACGACTTTTACTGCAGAAGGTCCACCAGCTGGCGTAGATCCGGTACATTGTAATTAAGATACAGGGATGATGTAATGAACGGCGCCCAAGTAGAGTTTAAAAAACATTTTCTTTCCACTGACGTCTCAACCATCTCGTCCAACCACTATGTCAAAATCCATGTAGAGTCGCGTTGTTTTTAGGAGATGAAGCTGTCTTGTGTCAATCTGCACATTTCTGAGCTTGTGTATTCTGTGCATATTGAGTATTTTAACAATTCCGGTCTGTGCTTTCTTTGGTCACCTGAGTACGAAGTGTGAGGTCAAGCAAATCAGAATTGCGGAAAAAGCCCAGAAACGTCTGTCCTACATTTGCACTGACAGGATGAGAATCTTGATAGACAGCTCTCATCCTCTGTCCTGTCACTTTGAGCTTCGGAAGTCTGGGAGGCACTGCAGAGCTCCAAAAGAATAATACAAAAATCCTTTATACCAAACGGCATCGCAATCCTGAACTCAGCAAAGTACATCAATGCACTTATGACGTGAACTGCTCCACGTTGATGTTTAACTTATTTTACTAGAGCTTATTCTACATTTACTTTTATTCCAACTCTTTAATATATCTTACTTCCATTTTAATGTGTTTATGATGTCAATATCCGTATTTTAGTGCTTTCTGTCTTCTGTGTTGGTGAGCCAGACACGGTGGACAACAATGAATTGAATGTCTTTTTTTTTTTTTAATTCAGATTTGGGAGGAGGGAAAGAGTCAGCAGTGATCCCCAAATCCCAACACAGCCAGCTATTAAGTTCGACACGTTTGGCTGTAGCTATTAGCCGTGAACTCCTTGGTTGTCAGTGTGTGGCTAGCGCTACGGCTTAGGTTTGACAAAAATAATAAAAAGATACTGCAAAGAAAATGAACAAATACGAGGGTTAGCCCTTAGCAACTAGCTGACCTCAACCGCTAAGCGAATCGAACAGCTAAATCCGAACCGCTGATCCAGCAGGACCCTAGCGCGGCTAGCCGAGAAGCTAACGGCTAACACTGACAACGGATTCAGAGGCCAACTAAGTAACTACAGGAAATTAATATTGATCCATGACGGGCGGAATAAAGCCTTATGATAGCGAATGAGGCTAAGAGCTAACACGACAACACATGCGCGCACCTGTGACTCCATTTGGCTGGCGTGACGTCACGTCATGTTGTGCGGATGGCGGCGTCGCCTTCACATGACGTCATTGAACGCCCCACATGTCAACGTTTGGTCATTTTTTTTGTATGTTCCAATCGTCTTAATCATCTTACTGTTCCCATTTAGAACTTTACATTTAACTTTAACCTAAGAACAACTCATGATTTTTTTATAGCCACACATTACAATAAAATGAGAGGCTCAACAAACTTTGGCGGCATCTCATTCCACTCAAATGGATATATCATTTAAATATGTACTCTCGATGAAGTCATTTAAAACAATGAATCATTTTACACATTCACACCAATCAGCTGTGGACACATCCAATGACTGAAGTCCATCAAAGAAGAAAGTTGTTTATGAGAAGAAGGCGACAGGTTCCACATTCTTCATTTTGTCAACTTTTTTATTACACTGATTTGGATTTCAGGACGGCTGCACGGAGTCCAAGTGGTTAGCACAGCTGCCTCACAGTGCTAGAGTCGGGTTCAAGGGTCCAGCTCACCCGAGAGCATCATAAGGACAAGCGCTACAGAAATGGATGAATTGAACCTCTCGTTTTCTCTTCCAGTGTCAGAAGAAACTAAAGACAATCAGTGCAGTCCGACAGCGTACGTACACAATAGTGTGAAATAAATAGCGTTAGGAAATGAGTCAGATACATTAAAAACATGAAAGAAACAATAATAATAATCATAATAAAAAGAAGATCAATTTGAATTGGTGTAAATAGTGATGATGTAAGGCTTGTTTAAAAAAAAATGTTGATTTGATTATGTACAAAGTGACCCTCTTGTTGTTTTTTGCTGCTAAACAATGGTTCCTTCACATTCGTTAGTTTGCAGGAACAAAAGGGATCAAACCATTGAAAGTTCAAGTCAATTCAAACAAAAACACTGACAGGAAGTGATCAAGATTCTTTTTTTTCCCCTTTTTGTAGTGGTTTGGGGCGTTAAGTGCAATGAAGAACTTTTTTAGAATGAAGAATCTTTAGCACCGCTTGGCTTTTAGCCTTCACAGCATCAGCCTGAGTGTGTGCTGTTTAGCAAAATTATTTGAGATTAGAAATTACTTTGCTTATTTTATCTTAGATTAGCATCAGTTCGCTTAGCTGGGATGTCAACAGATTTCCTGCCAACAGTTGACCAGGCGCAGTCACAGGGAGCTGATTGGAGGTTCGGTCCAATCGGGAAACACTGACGAAAGGGGACTTCCCTCAGCAGTGCCAACGTTGTGAACAAAGCAGTCCAGTCAACTTCAGTGGTCTGAATGCTGGTCTTTGTCCGTCAGGACCTCCTCCCCGAAATGTTCCGCCGCAGTCAGGATGGGATGGGGAAAGCGGTCCACGTCCGAGGGGTCCGAGTATCCGAGGTGTCCGACGGGGTCCTCCGGCCAAGAGCTAGCGACGAGCGCTTCGGAGCCCGGGTCCGGCGCCTCCCGGTGGGCCACCTGGGCCCGCCTCTCCTGGGTCTCCCTCTTGCAGTACGAATAGCGATGGTTCATGTGCTGCGAGTACGAGCCCGAGTGCGAGAAGCGCTTTCCGCATTTGTCGCACTGGTAGGGTTTTTCTCCTGAGTGCAGACGCGAGTGCTCGATCAGGTGGTGCTTGTGCTTGAAGGCCTTGTGGCAGATCTCGCACTGGTGAGGACGCTTGCCTGAGGACGCATGCACGCGCGCATACACAAACCCACACACACACATTCAATACCGTCAACATGACTCTTACATATGACTCATAAGCATGAGTCTTAAATGCGACTCTTCTACATGACTTTTAAATCTGGCTCTTTTAAACATAACTCTTATATATGACTCTAAGCATGACTCTTTCAAACATGACTCGTCAAGATGACTCTTTAGCATGACTCTCTCAAACATGACTCGTCAAGATGACTCTTTAACATGACTCTTTTAAATGTGACTCTTTTAACGTGACTCTAAAACATGAATCTTTTGAACATGATACCTATGTATGACTATGAAACGTGATGCTTTTAACCATGATTCTTACACGGCTCTTTTAAACAAGACTCGTTTCAACATGACTCATAGATGACTCTTTTTAAATATTCTTTTAAACATGACATATATGAGTACTAACATGACTCTTTGAAACATGACTCATCAGCATAACTATTTTAACAAGACGTCTCTTTTAAACATAAATCTTAGTGATGACTCCTTTAACTGTGACTCTTTTAAACATGACTTGTTCAAACATGATTCTTTTAGCTGTGACTCTGTTAAAGATGATAAAAATGTGAAATGTACCTGTGTGCTCATATTTGTGTCTTAGGAGGGAACTGGTCTTCTGGAATGTTTTGTGGCACAAGTCGCAGGCGTACGTACCACTCGCAGTCTTCAGTTTTAACTCTCTTTCTGCCAGCTGGTCCACACCTGACAAGTAGTCTGAGGAACCGTCCAGCAGCACCCTCTAACACACACACACACACACACACATACGCACGCACGCACGCACACAAACATACATGCAGACACACACACACACACACACAATGATAATCCCACACCTGTTAACAAAGAGACACCTTCTGGAGCCCCCGTTCCCCCACCCGCCATGATCCTAAGTCTGGACAGAGCTTAGGTCTGCAGACCTGGGTAAAACCTAATGCCCCAACTCACCCCACCCCACCCCTCCAGACCACAGACCTCCACACCGCCCCATTCTGCAGAACACACTGTGCGACTACTGTGGTACCTTGAGCTGCCAGTAATTCGTCCCAGCCCCGCAAAACAAGGGTTGGGAAACGTTTGAATTTGAGCGATTCCAGTTCCTTATTTCGATTCCTGTTCCAAACGATTCTCGATTCCAATTCTTTTAGGCGCCTGGGTCAAAAAAGTTTGCACGGTTTAAATAAAGGGTGTCTAAATTATGAACATCCATTTTCTTAGCAGCCCGCGCCATAGACTAAAATAAACATTTGACTTGGTGTTCTTTATAACCAGTATCAATCTCAAACCTATGAACTAAAAGGCAATGTGTGCGGAACTAACCCAATTGACTTAATATTCATTAATTAATGTTTCAGCTGGATGTTAAATATAACATTGTTAAAATCGTTATTTGAGATTGTTTTCACATCAAATGGTTTATATGTGCAAGTTTTAACTTGACTTCCTGTTTTTAGCTTGTAGCCTTTTATTTTGATGGTTATGCACCGGAACTCAGCATTTTGGCACGAGAAGTAACTTCAAACGACACCGGTGATTTCTTGATTTTTTTTATTGGATGGAACCAAATGCTATAAAACATCCTTCATTCCTTTCGCTACCCACCGATGAGGCATAAGGTTAGTGTTTGTGATACTGGACGTTTATGTGAACTTTGTGCCAATACAACGCGATGTAAAGTTGCTACGTGAAGTTTGGTCATTCATTTGAACAAAGTTAAGACACACTTTTGTTCGCCGCCGCCGTTGGGCAGAAACACGTCTTCTTTGTTGGTTTTCGCCACACTCTTCTTTGGGGTCGGCGGACTAGGCATCAAAACTGGGAGCCAAAATGTTTTCATTTGAACGATTCCGGGAGAACCCGAACCACAATTATGTTTTTAAACAAGACTAATTAATCAGTCAATCAATCAGACTTTATTGCATAGCACTTTTCAGACATTAAAACGAAAAACGAAATTCTCACACACATTCACGTGCTAATTTGTGCCTTTAAGGGGCGTGGCCTATTGAGTGACATCAGGAGCTCTGGTCCCGATTGGTCTTACCGTCTTCTTCATGCGAGTGTTTTCATTTTGCATTTGTGTGTTGTCCCGTTCAAAATATTTCTGAACGTGCCTCAGCGCCTGTGGGTCTCCTTACCTACATGCCAGGGTATTGCAGTACCCGACTTGCTTCAAGTTTTCAGTACACGCGATCGAAATGAGCTTCACTCATTTGTGTGTATCAGGAGCTCGTTCGTGACTCAAATTTGGTTCGCAACACAAAGCAAACACTCAACCAAGCGACAGCTTGCAACTATTTGTGGCACCAGTAAATCAAGGTACCACAGTAAAAACAAAAAAACTAAAGACCGTACCTGGAAGGTTGTTTTCCAGTGTTTCTTCCTGGTGTGCAGCATGTCGACAAAGGCAGCTTCCCCGGTAGCGTAGGTGTACGCCATTTGGGGCATGAAGCTCACAGAGTCCAGGACCGGGTACTGGGTGGGAGACATTAATGTCGACGGAGGGAAAGTGCCATGCGTAGCCACGGACGAGTAGACCAGACCTGCTGAAAAGGGATTGATCCCAAACTTGGGACTTTTTTCCATCTGATGGCAAGCGTTTCTGCCGCCCTCAGATTCCAGGAACTCTTTCTTGATGTCGAGCAGGTCTATGGCTCCTGATGTCGGGCCTGGAATACCTTGATCACCGCCAGGTTCCATTTTGAGACCGTTGGGTCTAGTTTTCTCTGTGAATTCGTGTGCCAGGGATTTTGGCACAGAAAGATCGAGTGGCGTATCAGTGTGAATGTCCTCCCAGACCAGACTGTTTGGCGTGTAGGAGCTACTCTGGGAGTGTTTGGAGGATGAGGACGACAAGTTTAGTGGTGACCGACTATTATGGTTCAAAGGGTCCGGTGTCCTTTCCCCCGGTTCCTCGGTTGTAAACTGTCTGGTTAAAACATCACTGTTTGAGAACATTGGTGAGTGTCTCAAGATCTGGTGCAGTTCTGGTCCACCAGCCTCAGGAGGACTGGGATTCAGTTGAGTGAACCAGTCCCTGACAAACTCTTGTGGAAGGCCTACTGCCAGGGAAATCTTGATCAGTTCCTCTGAGTCGGGTTCCATGTTCATGGCCCATTTAGCCTGTATGACAGACAAGTGATCCTTGAAAGGGGTTCTGGAGCTAGTGCAAGGCTCCTTAGTGGACATGAGCCATTCTGAGGACTCCAGACTCAGACTGAGCCCGGCCGGCTGTAGAACTGCTTCGATGTCTTTGTTCATCTTGCACAGGTAGCGCTCGTGTTGATGCAGCGGAATTGGTCCTGGGAAAGTGTCCTTGCAGAACTGGCAGGTGTACAAGACCAAGCGGGATTCCTCTTTGGACCGGTTTGTCTGGCTTGTCTTGTCCTGTTTGTTTTGGTCTGGCTCACCCTTTGTCTGGTTGACCAATTCCAGGGTGTCGTCCGTGAAGCTCTGAGTGGGGCTGCTGGTGAGGTTTTTCTCTTCCACACGGGTCCGGAGATCCTTCATGTAGGCTCTGAGTTTGGAGACCTCCTGTGGGTTCCTGTCCATCTTTTGTCTGCACATCTTCTGAACATCATTCAGGCTCTCAAGGGTGCCCGGAAGAAGGAAGTCCACGCCCAATTTCTCTTGCTGGGTGTGTGAGCGCAACCCGTTTGGGTAGACCCCGGGTCTCTTCGGTCCGCCGGGTCTCCCAAGCTTACTCTCAGAGGCCATCATCAGCCTGTACTCCTGGCTGAAGTCCGTTGTCTCAGACTGGACGTCAAGGTGATTTTGCCGGTGTGCTTCGCCGTTTTCCAGCTTGTGGCGGAGCCGGTCCAGGGCGGGGGCCAGGGAGGGGCCAAGGGCCGGGCCCGAGGAGGGCAATGAGGAGCAGTTGGTGGACGGCCCGACCTGTCGCGGATGTCCGTGGAGACCAATCGGCCCAACGCATTTTCTGCTGCTGATGTGGGAACTGTACGAGCCCGAGTGGGAGAAGCGCTTTTTACAGTTGGAACACTCGTATGGTTTTTCACCTGGAAGGCGGCCACAAAACAAGAAAACATGAAAACAAGAAAACACAGAGGAGGCTCAAGAACCTACCACACATGCCTCCTCCACTTCCAACCTTTACGACTACACTTACTACCTTTTAAATGACACATCTGATCTTGAGAACTACACTTACCTCCTGCACCTCATCTCTTTTTGTATCCTACTTCACCTCTTAACTTTTGAAACACTTTCCTTTAGAACTATGCTGCCTACCTTTAGCACTACACCTCCTGTCCTTTCAACGACAGGTCCTACTTTTAGGAAACGATGTACACTTCTGTTCTCTATTGAACTAATGAAAGACAGGCCTTGAGTGCGGTGAGGAGACGCGCCGGCGCCACTTACCACTGTGGATGCGCAGGTGCTCCTTCAGGTGATGTTTGTACTTGAAGGCTTTCCCACACTCGTTGCATTTGAACTTTCGGTTCACAGGCTCGTCCTTCAGCAGCTGCACACGCCAAGAAGAAGAAGGAGGAGAAGTACAAAAAGCAAAACAAAAAAAGGAATAAATAATAATGACAGAAGTTGAACTAAAAGCGAGTAAAATAAGTTGAAATAAAACTGCTGAGATGAAGATTGATATTTTTACCCTAAAGTGAGTAAAATAGGTCGAATAAAAGTGAGGGTAAAATTCCGCCTCTCTGCCTGCCTACTGCAGTGTGACGCACGTCCCGTCTGCGACGCCAGGCACACGACGCAGTGCGGGCCTGAGAGATGGACCCCGACTGCTTTCATCGTTTAGTTTACATTTTACGAGAGTGGCTACCTCTCGGCGTAAGACTTATTTCAACACTGTTGCATTTGGTTAAACGACACATACTATGCAATTAGTCTCTTGCCCTGCCTTGCTCCCTGACATCTAGATCTTGGCCTGTTTTATCGCCACTTCTCCGTTCCCCCAGCCCCTCCTATTCAGAGAGGGGGCTACGTGGTGATGATCGAAGTGAGGCTGTTGCTGTATGAATTCTGCACCGGGCGACCAGTACGAGATCTGAGCAGGACGACTTCCCCGGAGGCGTCTCCCTGCGGCGCTGCATCTCCATATACTGTATTGACTCTGCTGCTGTTTTCGCTAACATTGTACAATGTCATATCACATGATAAAGGTTGCTCATAAAGCATCAATTGCAGTGTGGTCGTCCTGGGCGGGGGATCCCTTCATCTGTGATCCCTCCTCAAGGCTTCCTCTACCCCCCCTAAATGGGTTTTCTCTGAGGTTTTCCTTGCCCCGGGTCTAGACCAAGGGATGCCGTTGATTTTTGTGAAGGGTGGCCCAGTGTAGGTCTATTGAAATAAACTTGACTTGAAAGAAGTTGAATAAGTACATAAAAGATGTTGGAAGCTTCTAAACCTAGCAAAAAACAAAACAAAAAAAACACGATGGCGTTTGGGGGGATTTGGATTCTTTTTAGGCACAATCGACCATCTGGGTATTTTTTTAAGCTTCGTGTGTGTGTGTGAGTGTGTGTGTGTACGACTAGTATTATTGGTGGTCGTCGTGGTGGTTGTGGTAGTAATGGCAGTAATATTTTCATAGCAATAGTAACAGTACAATTGCTACTACTAGTAGTAGTACTACTAGTATTGGTAGAAGCAGTAAATAAAGCCCTAATAGTGTTATTGTGATGATGATGATGATGACAGACACTTGACAAAGGACACCACTCTGAGTTTTGACAAAAGCACCCTTGCCCAAAGTGAGTCAGCAAAAAATCTCGGCGTTTTATTTGACTCAACTCTCTCCTTTCAAAAACACATTAAGAATATTACCAAAACTGCGTTGTTTTTTTTCATCTCGGCAATATCGCGAAGATACGGCCCATCCTATCGGGTGGTGACGCAGAAATCACCGTCGACGCATTTGTTACGTCTGGCCTCGACTATCGTAACGTGCTGCTTTCTGGTCGTCCCGTTTTTCGTATGAAAGGCCTACAGTTAGTACAAAGCTTTTGATGAGGACGCGAAAGTTCGATCCTTTTACCCCATTCTGGCCACCTTGCATTGGCTCCCGGTCTACTCGAGATGCGATTTTAAGGTCCAGTTCCTTACTTATAAAATATTACACAGGTTAGCGCCCTCTTATCTCGCTGACTTAGTTGTACCGTACGTTCCGAAACCTTCGCTCACAAAACGCTGGTCTTTTGGTGACTCCGAGAGCCAGAAAGAAGTCTGCGGGCTCTCAAGCATTTTTTTTTATTGGGGTTTCAGTGTTCTGAAATGCCCCACCTATGGATATTAGAGCTGCTACCTCACTAGATATGTTGAAATCCAGACTGAAAACTTTTTTTCTACTTACTCTATGGCATTTAGTGAAAGTACACGTGGGCCTATTTTACTGCCACCTGTCTCCTTCCCTCTCCTCCGGCTCGGCTCGGAGAGAGGGCTAGGTGACGTTGGCTGTTGGCTGTTGCTATTTGGGTTCCGCACCGACCGACCGGGACAAGATCTGAGGTGGAGCACTTCCCCCGGAATCGTTGCCATGGAGGATTCCGCTCCGACCGCAAGGGCCAGGTCCTGAGGCAAGCGGGGGAACCGCTTTCCCGAAGGCGCCTTTTCTCTTTAGATGGCCTCTTATGCCATCATCATGAACATTGTACAGCAGCAGACTACGAGATCAACGTTGCCCACTATAATGGAGGTTTGAGTTTTTCCTTGCCCGATTGTGGGGTTTAGATTAGGGGATGTTGTCAACCATTGCCAACTGTGGACATGCGAAGCCATTTGAGATTCTTGTCATTAAGGGCAATACAAATCAACTTAACTTGACATGATGGTTATTATATTACGGCTGTTAATATTACTATACAATAGTCGTAGTGGAGTTAGTAGCAGTATTGGTAATATTACTAGTATTACGATTAGTAGTAGTAGCAATACTTGTCAGAGTAGTATTATCCAGCATTAGTAACGTTACTCCTGTCGGTAAGGTTATTGGTCGTAGCTGTGAGCGCTGACCTGCTCGCTGATTGGGTTCTGCGTGCTCCTGTGACTCTCCAGCTGAGGGCATTGGCCAATAGCGTCGATCTCCGCCCCCCGATGGCCACATTTTCGGCGGGAGGAGTCACGCTCGGCGTCCGGCGCCACCCCCTCGTCCGGGTCTTCGGGGTAGATTACGGCCGTGTCGCCGCGCCAAAGGTACTCACGCACGGACGCATCTGGATAGCACAACGGAACACGACAACATTCCTCATGGCACGTGCAACAAAAGAGTGCAGGCGTTGAACATCACGCCCGTCGCATGCCCGCCAACCCAAATGTTGATGCGCCGCCAGAGAGGGTCTGGATGTGCTGCTGATGTGTTGCCATGGCGACTCACCAAGTATCTGTCGGTCTTCTTCGGTTCGTTGTTGTCGCTCTCGCGTTATCATGATGTCATCAGCCCACACTGTAGGGGGAGGGGCTTATTTACAATATACCATGACACAACGGGACTGTGCGTGCATGTGAGTGTGCACGTGTGTATATACAGTATGTAAATGGAAATGTGTGCGTGTGTGTGTGTGTGTGACACACACACACAAGGTTTCCAGGAAGGTTTGCAGAAGTGAAAGTGGGGACGAAGGAAGTGTAAAAAAGTTCATGTCATCAGTTTCCTGTCAGGCGCACCGCTCTTGACATCCCATCATGATCACACAACGGCTGGATCTCATTTCTCTTCCTAGCGCCTTGCTTCTCAATGCTTCAAAAGCGACCCGGAAGTTGTTTGTCATCCCGGCCGCCGCATTAGGGAGCTTCTCCATCCGTTCTCAACACCGCTTATCCTGTTCAGGGTCGCAGGGCGCTGGAGCGTATCCCAGCTGACTTCGGGCAAAAGGCGGACTACACCCTGAACTGGTTGCCAGTCAGTCACAGGGCACATATAGACACGGACAACCTTTAGCACTCACATTCACATCATCACTGAGTGGGAACTGAACCCGCACTGCCTGCACCTCAGCCAGGCGAGTGTACCACTACGCCATCAGTGACAGGGAGCTTCTCAGTTGTGGTCAATGCGCAAGGAGGAGATTCCATGGAGGAGCGCTGATGTTTCCTTTTTTAGTTTTTTAGCTGCACCACAGTGATGTCTCAAAATGCAGCTGGATCGTAAACACAGCACGACTTCAAATGAAATAGTTAATCATCGTTTTGTCATTGCTTGATTATTACAGTCGTCATGGTTCACTGAGTGCTTTTTTTAAAATTATACAGTACAGTACATTTACTCAACTGTTCGTCTGCAGTAAAGTAAACATCATTAGCTAATTGAATATAGCCTACCGCTGCTAGTTATAACCAAATGTAATCCAAAACAGGTGGTTTGGATAGAGGGAGTATGGAAACAGCCGCTGTTGCTCTTTCAATCGCTTTAGTAAACAAACAGTAACAAAATACGATATTCAAGAATGCATTGGTGGCACACCTGGCCAGTAGGCTCAACTAGCGTCGCCTCTGTACACCACAGTGGCTAAAGGTCTACCCAGGAACTAGCCGGCCAATAGTACGTCATCAATCATTGTCAACTGGAGGTCTGTGAAGCTCTTTGTGACTCTTTTGTGATTAAGGGGTACACAAGTCAACTTGACTTGAGTACGTCCTCATACGTTCACGTTCATGTCACTCAACAGAGCAGACACGCCTTTTAAAGGCACACACACACATTCAGTAATATACTAAGGTGAAGAATGTGTAGGTGGTGACCCCACATGGACAAAAATCATACATGTACCTAACATGAATAAATTTGCGTATGCATGAAACTTTAATATATGTAATACCATAAATACTTGGCCTTTACGGATTTTGACTATTGCGGGGCTGCTCTGGAACGGAAGCCCCGCCCGCGACAAACGAGGGATTTCTGAACAAACATTTTGCTGAGTGTCTGTTTTATTTGGAAATGACTTCATTGCACTGGCTCGTGGTTACTACGCAATGAAAGTGTGTGCAAGTAAGCGAGGGGTGTGGGAACGGCTGGAGAACAAGCATGCTACGTGTCTTTTACATACAAGCATGCTACGTGTCTTTTACATACAAGTACGCTGCGTGTCTTTTACATACAGGCATGCTACGTGTCTTTTACGTACACGTACGCTGCGTGTCTTTTACATACAGGCATGCTACGTGTCTTTTACGTACACGTACGCTGCGTGTCTTTTACATACAGGCATGCTACGTGTCTTTTACATACAAGCATGCTACGTGTCTTTTACATACAGGCATGCTACGTGTCTTTTACATACAGGCATGCTACGTGTCTTTTACGTACACGTACGCTGCGTGTCTTTTACATACAGGCATGCTACGTGTCTTTTACGTACACGTACGCTGCGTGTCTTTTACATACAGGCATGCTACGTGTCTTTTACATACAAGCATGCTACGTGTCTTTTACATACAGGCATGCTACGTGTCTTTTACATACAGGCATGCTACGTGTCTTTTACGTACACGTACGCTGCGTGTCTTTTACATACAGGCATGCTACGTGTCTTTTACATACAAGTACGCTGCGTGTCTTTTACGCACAGGCATGCTACATGTCTTATGTACAAGCATGCTGTGTCTTTTACATACAAGCATGCTACGTGTCTTTTACGTACAGGCATGCTACGTGTCTTTTACATACAGGCATGCTACGTGTCTTTTACGTACACGTACGCTGCGTGTCTTTTACATACAGGCATGCTACGTGTCTTTTACATACAAGTACGCTGCGTGTCTTTTACGCACAGGCATGCTACTTGTCTTATGTACAAGCATGCTGTGTCTTTTACGTACAAGCACGTTATGTTTCTTTTAAAGTACAAGTACGCTATGTTTCTTTTACGTACAGGCATGCTACGTGTCTTTTGCACAGAAGCATGCAATGTGTTTTGCAGTCAATGTGCGACCTTTTTGTCGTCACCCGAATCGATTGACCCCATTATGCCTGTGACATCATCACGTGGACGTGCTAACATGCTAAAAAACAAAAACCAAGGCAAGGGTGGGCCTCAACAATCATTGTGGTTACACTGAGCGCTAGTCATTCTTACATCGAGGGGCGGGTCGGGGGGGGGGGGGGTAATGTTTAGGCGGGTGTGGGGGCGGGGGGTGTATCCCGCATGGGTGCGCAATGAGCAGGAGGCGGTGGGGTTGGGTTGGATGAGGGGGTGTTGGCAAAGAGGACGCATGCTAACCACGTTTGACAAGACGCACAAAAGACACACCCCCATAACCCTCCCCAATAGACCCTAAACACCACTCCGGCCCCCACTGACTCCAATGTTTCACTCGTTGCCTATGAAGTCAAACTCGCCCCAATACGGCGATTGTCTTCTTCTCGATTATTCAAACGACATTTGGCATCTGATAAAAGCCGTTTTAGTTTTCCAGGAAACATTTGATGCATCTTTATTGAGTGATTCATGTTCATCACTTCACAATCTTTCTTCTTGTTCATCGAACTGGGACTACAGACGAGGACCACTGACTAGGAATGCTGCCTAGTGCTGCTGACTAGATTATTACTGCTTAATAGGAGTGCTGACTAGGAATGTTGACTAGTATTTCTGACTAGGTCTGCTGACCAGGACTGTTGACTTGGACTACAGACTACGTATAAAGACTAGGATTTGTGACTAGGACCCTTGACTAGGACTGTTGACTGAGGAGGGTTGGGTGGGTCGTCATGACACCTTCACCGAGCCAGCCGCTATTGATTGTCCAGTTTATGTGTGTGCGTGCGCGTGTGTGACCTTGCCGGAGGATCTCGGCCAATCAAATGTATTTCTATGTGTGAGGAAGGGAGGGGCCATCGCTGCCGTGTACAGGACTTGTGCTGGTGTCACTATGATGTCCATCAAGTTAGGAGTAAGTTAGTACGAGTGGCAGTCGTACTAGTAGCAGTAGTAACGCGTGAAGAATTTATGGAAAGCCGTTTGAGCATGTACTAGTGCGCTGAATTCTCCACATGCTCTTGTAGTGACCGTCAGCTAGCGGTCGGGAGGGTCACAGCTTTGATGACTTTGGTAATTGGATACTCGGAATGTTATTTATTTGTTTGTTTGTTTATTTGCCACTGATGGTGCGGCGGTGCATCGGCCTGACTGGAGTGCAGGCGGTGTGGGCTCACTTCCCACTCAGTGACGGCGTGAATGTGAGTGCAAGTGGTTGTCTGCGCCGATATGCGCCCTGCGACTGAAGAGCGACCAGTTCAGGGTGTAGTCCGCCTTTCGCCCGAGGTCAGCTGGGAAGGGCTCCGGCGCTATCGAGAATGGATGGATGTCCGTCCATCCATTTTCTTTACCGCTTATCCTCACTCGGGTCGCCTATCCAAGCTATCTTCGGGCGAGAGGCGGGCTACACCCTGAACTGGTCGCCAGCCAATGCGACCAGCCAATCGCAGGGCACATATAAACAAACAACCATTGGCACTCACATTCACACCCACGGGCAATTTCGAGTCTTCAATGAACCTAGCATGCATGTTTTGGGGATGCGGGAGGAAAGCGGAGTGCCCGGAGAAAAGCCACGCAGGCACGGGGAGAACATGCAAAGTCCACACAGGCGGGGCCGGGATTTGAACCCCGGTCCTCAGAACTGCGAGGCAGATGTGCTAACCAGTCACACACCGTGCCGCTGGATGGATGTTTGTTTGTTTATTTTCATAATTATATGATTTGGATTTATCTGTGAACAACGTATTATCGTTATCGTTTAGTGCACTTTTTGTCTTCACTAGTGAGGGCACCAGTAGGATAACGACATGTTACTAGTGAGGCTAAACTGCACTACTTCATGACTGTGTGCTACTAGTACGAGTGACATTACTCTCTCACACACACATACACGTGCGTACAGACACATTTATAGATATAGATAGATAGATAATGTTTGTTTGTATGTTGTTTGTGTTCCATGACTACTTGTTTTCCTGGACCAGGACTCTCTTGTAAAGCAGATTTTTCATCTCAATGGTGTTTTTTCCTGGTTAAAAAATGTCCATCCTTCCATCCATTTTCTGAGCCGCTACTCCTCACTAGGATCGCGGGCGTGCTGGAGCCCATCCCAGCTATCTTCGGGCAGAAGCCGGGGTACACCCTGCACTGGTTGCCAGCCAATTGCAGGGCACACATAAAAAAAACAAGCATTCGCACTCACATTCACACCGACGGGCAATTTAGAGTCTTCAGTGAACCTAGCACGCATGTTTTTGGGATGTGGGAGGAAAGCGGAGTGCCCGGAGAAAAGCCACGCAGGCACGGGGAGAACATGCAAAGTCCACACAGGCGGGGCCGGGGATCGAACCCCGGTCCTCACAACTGTGAGGCTGACGCTCTAACCGGTCGGCTACCGTGCCGCCGGTTAAACAATTTTAAAAAGAAAAGAAAAAAAAAGATAGAACTAGGCAGCTATTGATATATATATATATATATATATATATATATATATACACACACACACATGTATACAGGGTGATCATAAGGAGTTACTGTTCAATAACCCTGGAAGTTTTTGTTTATTTTAGTTAAGTTATAAATTCATTTTTTTCTCATTTTGTTAGTGTAAAATAAATATTTTTTTAAAAGGGGTCGCTTGTACAGTTCAGTATATGTGTGTGATTTAACTTGCAACAATTAATTGAAACATTTTATGCCAGCTGCCATATCTATAAATATATATATCCATATATATATATATATATATATATTTTTTTTTTCTACACAGATACACACGCACGCATGCACACACAGGGTCATGTAAGGAAGTTGTAAATATAGCAGAACTATATGATAACTTTTTTTCCGTTTTCATTATTTTTGTCTGAACAAGAACTGGACTGCGGTTCTGTAGGATCGGAGGTTTGTTTGTACTGACGCGTGCGTGCGTGTGCATGCGTTACCGTTCTTCCTGCGCGGGTTGGCTTGTTTTCGCCTCTGGAAACGCGCGCGCTCCTCCATGTCAGTTCTCCACAGAGGCACGGGCGCGCGCGCACGCCACCGGTACCAGAGGTCCGGCAGCTTTGGGTCCGGGTCAAGCGCACCTCCGCGTCCCCTTCGGCTCGGTCCAGTGCAGAGGCGCGCACACCCGCCCGCCCGGTTCCACGACGCCCGAACAATAACTGCATGCAGGCAGGCGGCAGAGGCGAGCCCTCCCACATGCCCCCCAACATGACCCCCCCCCCCCCCCCCCCCCCCTCCAACCCAGCGACCAGAGGAGGTCAATTCATGGCTGTGACGTCAAACCTGTTGCGCCAAACAAAGCGCCCGAGTGACGCCACTGTGTAATATTACCCTTATTGTGAAGACTCCGAGCACGCTGCTTGGCCATTCCAAATTCAAAATGGTTAACTCATTCAATTCGCCTTGGGAACCATTTGCAACATGACAAAAATTCCGACACACCTAAATTGCACAATCATATTCTTCATTTTTCACCAAATAATTGAACGGAGGTGAACCAGAAGTGCCCCCCATGTTGAAAAAAAGGGCCCCAAAATGAACAGGAAATGAACCAAAAGTGTCCAAAATTCAAAAGGAATTCCCTCTCAAATAAATTGAACAAGTGCCGTAAATTGAACAGGAAGTGCCCACCAAAAGGAACAGGAAGAGCCCCAAATGAACAGGAAGTGAACCAGAAGTGCCCAGAATTCAAAAGGAATTCCCTCTCAAATAAATTGAACAAGTGCCGTAAATTGAACAGGAAGTGCCCACCAAAAGGAACAGGAAGAGCCCCATCTTCAACACTAAGTGCCCCAAATGAACAGGAAGTGAACCAGAAGTGCCCAGAATTCAACAGGAATTCCCCCCAAAACAAACAGGAAGCAAACCGAAAGGAACAGGGAGTGCATAGAAAAAACATGAAGTGAAGCTTAAGTCTCCCAAATTCAACAGGAAGTGCCCCAAAATGAACAGGAAATGCCCCAAATTGAACAGGAAGTGCCCCAAAATGAACAGGAAATGCCCCAAATTGAACAGGAAGTGCCCCAAAATGAATGGGATGTGCCCCCATAATAAACAGGGAGTGCCTCAAATGAACAGGAAGTGAACCAAAAGTGCCCAAAATGAAAAGGAATTGCTCCCAAAATAATCACAAAGTGGCCCAAATTCAACAGGAAGTCTCCCCAAAGTGAACAGGAAGTGTCCCAAAATTACGCTCGAAAGCTTTTACAGATGCGGCTTTCCAATTCGCAAGAGTGAGCAGGCCCATTACACATTTCCGTGGGAATTTTCTAGTTATATAATCCATCCACCCATTTTGTATGATGTCGCGGGTGAGCTGCAGCCTGTCCCAGCTGACTTCGGGCGAGAGGCGGGGTATGGCACATATATAGACAAACAAGCGCTCACACCTATGGACGATTTCGAGTCATCCAAGGAGCGTTTTGGGAACGTGGAAGGAAACCGGCGTACCGGAGTACGGAGGAGTTGCGTGGGTTTTTTCCGGGTACTCTGGAAAACCTGCAAACTCTTCAGAGGAGGAACCCGGATTTATACCCTCAAACTAACGAACAAACTAACCGCTGGTACACCGTGCCACGCTATCATTAACATAAGTCATTTTTGTTTTTCACATCACCAAAAAAATGTAGGCTAACATGCTAATGTTGTAATAAAGTGGCAAACCTCGATCACGTCGGGGCTTTTACGTTGACGCGTGACAGGAAAGGGCGTCGTCTCTGTGAGCGGTCACCGTCAGTCGCTTGAGTGACAGCGTGTCACCCGGCGGTCACGTCGAGCTTCCTGCCGACGGTCGGTCGAGCTCAGATAACGTCATAAGGGTTGTTAGATAGCGACCGAGTCAGGAAGCACGCGTGAACCCAGGCAAAAAATAGTCAATAAAAAACAATGTCAATAAATTGTCAAAAAGGAAAAAAAAACAAGTTCCAAATATAACCAGTTCAAAATAGAGTGGGGGGAAAAATCAGTGGTGGATCAATTCCAAAACCAATCAAGAACCATCTCCAACCAAAAGTAGTCAACGACCAAGTTTCTAGCGTCTATATCAGCAAATAAATCAATCAATAATTGTTTTGCCATCTCAGTCTTGTTTTTGTTGTTTTTTAGTTTGAGGTGTCACAAAAGCGAGAAATAGGAGCGTCACAGACAACGTTCGAGTTAATTTCCTTTTCGCTGTTCAACGCCAGAACGCTGTGAGGGTCGTAAGTCAAGCAAGTTAGTCAAGAACCAGCTGGGCAGAAGAGGTGCTTAAAAAAACAGATTATTTCTGAATAAAAATGACTTTTCACCTTCAAAAAGAAAGACTTTTGCCCAAAAAACGACTTTTGAAAAAAAATAAATACTGTAACTTTTTTTGCAAAAAAGAGAAGAATTGTGACTTTTTCTCCAAAAAGTTTTTCATTTGGTAAATAAATACAAAAAAACAAGACCCCCCCCCCCCTCAATAGTTATGAATGTTTTCTCTCAAGAAAATTAGACTTTTCAAAAACAAAAAAAAAGACAATACACAGTGACCATAAAAAAATGACAAAGTAACAACTTCTGAACAATTGACAATACGAGCAAGCCTTCTGGAAGGTAACTTGTTGGTACGTAACCTTGTGTCTATTTGACCCTTGCCTCAGAAAAATAACACTGGGTTATTAAAAAATAAATTAATTAATTAATGAATTAAAAAAAAGGTAAATTGTATATACAGTGGGTACGGAAAGTATTCAAACCCCCTTACATTTTTCACTCTTTGTTATATTGCAGCCATTTGCTCAAATCATTTAAGTTCTCCCCCCCCCCTCATTAATGTACACACAGCGCCCCATATTGACAGAAAAAAAATGATTGATTAAAAAAGAAAAACTGAACTATCACACAGCCATTGCTGTGACACTCATATATTGAACTCGGGTGCTGTCTATTTCTTCTGACCAGCCTGGAAATGGTTCTACACCTTCATTGGAGTCCAGCTGTGTTTGATTATACTGATTAGGAAAGCCCCACACACACACACACACACACACACACGTCTCTATAAGAACTTACGGCTCACGGTGCATGTCAGAGCAAATGAGAATCATGAGGTCAAAGGAACTGCCTGTCACCTGTCCAACACAGTCCCAACAGTGAAGCACGGCGGTGGCAGCATCGTGCTGTGGGCGTATTTTGCAGCTGCAGGGACAGGCCGACCGGTTGCAATCGAAGGAAAGATGAATCCGGCCAAGTACAGGGATATCCTGGATGACGAAAACCTTCTCCACAGAGTGCTCAGCACCAAAGACTGGGCCGAAGGTTCACCTTCCAACAAGACAATGACCCTAAGCACACAGCTAAAATAACGAAGGCGTTCAGAACAACTCCGTGACTGTTGTTGAATGGCCCAGCCAGAGCCCTGACTTAAACCCAATGGAGCATCTCTGGAGAGACCCGAAAACGTCTGTCCACCAACGTTCACCGTCCAACCTGACAGAACTGGAGAGGATCTGCAAGGAGGAATGGCAGAGGATCCCCAAATCCAGGTGTGGAAAAACTTGTTACATCATTCCCAAAAAGACTCGTGGCTGTATTAACTCAAAAGGGGGCTTCTACTAAATACTGAGCAGACTAAGGGTCTGAATACTTACGGCTGTGTGATATTCCAGTTTTTCTTTTTTAATCAATCTGCAAAAATGTCAACAATTGCGTTTATTTTCTTTCAATATGGGGTGCAGTGCGTACATTCATGAGGAAAAAAAGACCTGAAATGATTTGAGCAAATGGCTGCAATATAACAAAGAGTGAAAAATGTAAGGGGGTCTGAATACTTTCCGTACCCACTGTATCTTGAACATTTTGTGTATTTTATGCATTTTGCTTTTTTGGGCCTCTGCAGGCTTGCTCTGCCAAAATGTCGTTGTTCCTGTACAATGACAATAAAGAAATCATCTTCGTCTTTTTCAACTGATATAGGACAATTTGAAATGGCTGAATTTGAAATTGACATGTGTTTCTCTTGTTCAGGTCAGGTCTTTTAGGCCAAGTTGTTTATTCATCTAATGTTACAAACGTTGCTTATTGTAAATTGAAGAGTGCACAGTGATAAAAGTAAGTAGCTGTAAATTGAATGTTACATCTTCATTGTTCCAAATTTAGGGCATGAACTTCTGTTTATTTGAACCTGGAGAGCAAAAAGATCTCTACATGTAAACAAACAAAAAGTTGACCTGATTGAGTGAAACCAATGAGATCTTTGGATTCAGCACATCAAAACTGCCCTAAATTAGGGAAATTGGCATTTTCCTCAATCAATGGCTTTCCTAAAAGTATGTAACTTTTCTCTCCCAAAAATAGTTTTAAGTCAATAAAAACGTTTTGACTCCTCCCTTTTATAAAAATAGGACTTCATTAAAAATAAATGTCTTTTCCCCTTAACAAATATATATAATTTATTTCCCCCAAAATTATGACTTTTCTGTTAAAAATAAAACGATATCGTCTGTACAACTTTTCCCTCAAATAAACAATTTTTTAAATTCTTCCAAAATAAGACTTTTTCAAAAAAATATACATCTATCCGTCCATCCATTCTCTGAACCGCTTATTTTCACTTCTAAATAATAAAAAAACATTACGTGAATAAATATGACTCTTGGCTCCTCGAAAAACAAGATTTTTTTTTTTCCTTCAAAATGTAGGACATACGTTGTCATAATTAATAGGCTTAAACAAAGAAAAAAAAGAAACAACAAAACAGATTAGGGTACCACGTGTATCGGAGGTGCCTGCAGGTGGGTTTTATCTTCCAGTATGTCGGGATGCTGCTCGCGTGACCCCAGATCAGGAGTACGTGTGTGTGTGTGTGTGTGTGTGTGTGTGTAACAGTGGCGGATTGAGGCGTGGCCTGTGAAGATGCGCACATCTGGCCCAGCGCTCAGCAAGCAAGTCCCCATTGCAGCTTGTTCATCACAAACAATGACAATCAAACAACGACAGTGCCACTTGTGTCCATTTTCCCCGAAATGCCGCGTCCTCGCTGGGGGATGCCAGACCGCTCGATGGCGCATGGCTCGCGCTTATCTCAGCTAGCTGCGAGATTTACAAGTGACTTGAGTTGGGCGAGCTGGATAGCGGCCTCCAGATCAGAGCCTCCTCCCCGACCCCAAGTCAATAAATGAGGGTTCCCCCCCCACCCCCACTCGACAAATGCACCTCCAGTCAGCAGGGGTCTCGCCATCTGTCCTGGACTTCCTGCTGGGAAACAACATCGAGACCCAGTGGGGGGACAACGCTGATGTACCCAAGTCACTAATCCAGATGAGCTCCTCAAGTGAGAGCAGGTCACTGTATTAGGATCACCACGTTTACATGACCACAACAATGACGAACATCACATTCATATGACCACAACATAAGGAACATAAAGTGAACATGACCACAACGTGAGGAACATCACGTTAACGTGACCACAATGTGAGGAGTATCACGTTAACGTGACCACAACGTGAGGAACATCACGTCAACGTGACCACAACGTGAGGAACATCACGTTAACGTGACCACAATGTGAGGAACATCACGTTAACATGACCGCAACATGAGGAACATCCACTAAATATGACCACAACATGTCATGAGAAACATGTCGTTGATATGATCACGTGTTGATATTCATGTTGTGGTCATGTGAACGAGATGAAGGTTGTCATGGCAACCGCTGGCCTATTATCACTTTTGCATCTGATTCCAATGAAGGGCCCAGCAGCTGGCCACTGAGTGAAACCGGCATTGGCAAAGCAAAGAGTGGACTTTGGTGCAGGGCAGGGGCTGCCGAGGGGAGGGGGTGTGCGGTGGTGTTGGGGGTAGAGCGGTGTGGGTGGGTGTGGGGGGGTCGTCACCCCGTTGTGGTTGTCATGGGAACCTCAATGTCGCCGTCACGCGGACCCGGTCTGACGGAAACGCCTCAATGGACGCTTTGTATCGCCAAGTCAGCAGGAAGACCGTCGGGGACCGGATGCTGTCCACACAAGACCAGCGGGGACCCGACGTGGTCCAACTGAAACTGGCAGCCGGGAGACGTCACGCCGGTCCCGTCGGTCCCGTCGGTGGAGGAAAACGCTGGCAGGAGATCAAATACCGCACATTGGAATAGGATTTGTGAGAAGAGCAACACAACACACGACAACATCCGTAAGGTCCACACACACGTGCACACACACGCACACAACAATTCAACACACACTCCAGCGTCCCGGTGAGCTTTGCCGAACGGTTGAAGAAGGACCCGGTGGGAATGAACGTGGCCTCGGACAAGCCGGCCTTTCTAGGTCAACATTGGCAACTCCTGGAGCAACCTCCCCCCCGCCCGGCCTCCGTCCCACCCCCGCCTGCTTGTAGAGCGCAGGACCTCCGACAAGTCCAAAATCAATCGTCCAAATCAATGAACAACAAACACGTGTTACATATATTTCCAAAGCACTGTGACATGATCGCAACGTGAACGGCTACACTGGGCGCCTGTAAAACCGAGAACAATAACGTTACATTTCACGGTAAGCCGAGCAAAACAATCGTTTGCCCTGGCCGAATGTGGCACAACCGTGTTCGCCTTTGCTGTGAACGGCGAGCGAGGAAAGGAAAGCAAAAAGGAAAGCAAAAAGGAAGGCAAAAGGAAAGCCAAAAGGAGAGCAAAAGGAGAGCCCTTCATTGTCTGCTTTCGTTTCATATCAGTTTGATGCAATGAATGGCAAGATGCCAGCCTACCACCACCTGCACTCTACGTTGCAGCTGTTGGTTCCCAAAGAGGCGGCATGGCGGAGGACTGGTTAGCACATCTGCCTCACAATACTGAGGACCCGGGTTGAAATCCGGCCTCCCCTGTGTGGAGTCTTCATGTTCGCCCTGCGCCTGCTCGGATTTTCTCCAGGTACTCTGGTTTCTTCCCGCATTCCCAAACAGGCACGCGAGGTTAACCGGTGACTCGAAATTGCTCGTAGGCGTGAATGTGAGCGCGAATGCTTGTTTGTCTCTTTGTGCCCTGCGATTGGCTGGCGACCAGTACAGGGTGTACCCCGCCTCTCGCCCGATGATAGCCGGGATAGGCGCCAGCTCGCCCGCAAGAGGTTCAGAAAATGCATTGTGACGTCTCGTCGAGCGAGGTGACAATACGGCGCCAGACATTTTGTTTTCAGGCTTGGATTGAGTTCCCTCTAGTGGACACTAGCGCTTCTTACATCTTTGTTTTCTTCAGCAGCTCAGGGTGTACCCCGCCTCTCGCCCAGACTCAGCTGAGATGGGGGTCAGCACGCCGGCGACCCGCGTGAGGATAAGCGGTTCGGAAAAGGGATGGCTAGATGGTGTGTGGACACGTGGAACATGGAGCATTGTCTCTTTGATTAGCGGTTATTTGTAATGTTAGTTCCAAATAGTTACTGCACTTTTTCAGGTGTCTGTACTTGAGTATTTTTCGGACAACTTTGAAGTTTTTCTCCCAGAATACCGACTAAATAATACTGTCAATTAACGTGGGGCGCAGTTGTTGCCACCAATTTCTCATGTTTGGCAAATCAATTGGCCCGGGTTACGGTTAGGGTTCGGTGTTTTGAAGTCAGGAAACTGTTTCCAAGCAACTATTTCATGTTTTGAAGCAATGTCTTTCCTTAAATGAGGCCTCGACGCTGACTTGTGGGTCAGGGGCAGCGTGAGGAAGACGGGGATGAAGATGATGAGGGCTGCGTGTGTTATAAGAGGGGGCGGGGCCACAGCGTCTGCCTCAATTTGCACCCCGACCCCCCTCCCACCCCCATTACCGTTTTCAAAACATCCACGGGATCAATCATTTGGAAGGGGGTGGGGGTCATTGTTGTTTTGAAAAAGTGCTGGGTTCCGCATCCCATGATGCCCTCCTGCATGTCAGCTCAGCCAATGAGAAGTCTCCGGGGGGGGGGGGGGGCACAGTGCGCCCCTTCCCCTCCTGGTATAAGAGGGTGACAGCGGGTGCTGTCCCCCCTGAGCAGTCTTCCTTCCCAGCCTACCTCGGCTGGAGGACTACACGGGGGTGTAGTTTTGTCTTTTAGGGTGCCCATCTTTGAGGACAAACTCGGAGGATCACGGAACCGCTTGGCTTCATCGGGGGGCTCCGTCCCAACATCGGCAGGCGGCCTTTCACGTGAGTAATAACCAGAACCCCTTGCCCCTGGACACCCACCCCGACCTCCCCCTTGCTCCTTCGTCAACGCAATTGTGGCGTTCATTTAGGAAAATGTTGCGGATTTTGTGCAGAGGTCGCATGAAACAAATTGGACAAAAATCCAAAATAGCTGGGGTGAGGGCGGGGGGATATTTCCCCCGGGGGCCGATGGCTTTTTAAGGGAATCGTCACTTGACCGACCCCCCGCCCAACCTGCGGCCAGCTATGTGCCACATGCTGCCTGTCAATCAGAATTCTATTTTTAGCAGCAATGTGCAGCGCTCAGCCGGTGCTGCTGACTGACACCCAGTTTGGATTTCAACTTCTTCACCCAGTTTGGATTTCAATTTCTTCATCCATCGGGTTCTGACGCGACTCATCGATGACACGAGAATGATTGAGTCAACCCGATTCAATAATTCACGTCTCATCTCAATTCAGTTGAACACAACACAATTGGGCCGAACCTAATTGAATCGACGTCATCGTCTGAGGTCCAACGGAACTTTTTGGCTGCCTAAGCGTCATCTTAGTGGTTAGCACGACCGCCTCACAGTTCTGAGGTCGGGCCTCGAATCCGGCCTCTGGCCTTCCTGTGTGGAGTTCGCATGTTTGCCAGAGTACCCAAGGAAAACCCACAGAAGGACGGTTTTCTGCGAAAACATGCACGTTAGATTCATTGAAGACTTGAAACCGTGCTCGGGTGTGAATGTGGCCCACAGTTGGCCGGTGACCGGTCCTGGGTGTACCCCGCCACTCGCCCAAAGTCAGCTGGGATCAACTCCAGCTCACCCGTGACCCTGATGAAGAAAAAACACAACAGAAACCAAAGTGTCATCTTTCTTTCGGCCAATCAGAAACTTGATTGACATCTTGAATTGATTGGAAAGTGATGTCCATGGACACGTGAGCACATTAACGACATGATGATGATCTATTATTACAGATGAGGTACTATTTGTCCAAAAATAAACCAATGAAGGGGTTTTCATTTCCCAAAAACTTTTGTCCAATGACAAAGAAACAGAAAGTGTCATCATGAAATACTAAACATCTCTCCTACATAATGGTGTGTGTGTGTGTGTGTATATATATATAGATATACATATATATAGTGTGGTGTGTGTATCTTTATGATCCCGGCTGGTTCTGGTTTGATAGGTCGCCTCCTTCAGCTGCCGCCGCCCGTCACCTCTGGCCCAGGCCCCCCGACCTAATTATGACATCCTCGGTGATGTTGCTGGTTGGGGGCGGGGTCTGTGGTTTTGGGGGTGGGGGTGTCAGCTGTCGCGCTCGTCTGCCAGCAAAGAACTTTGCTGACATGACGCAGTCAACAAACTACCCAAAACTCACATTAGCACTTGTGGTCACACTTTATTAGTAATTGCACTCATTGGTCATGATTATTGTTAATAAGAAAAATGGTTATTAGTCATGACAATAACAGTACAAAATTAACAATAGTTATTATTTATTACAATATCAGTCAAACAAATTATAGTTATTAGCAGTGTTCGGCAAATTACTTCAAAAAGTCAATAGTTATAGTTACTTGTTACTTGCATAGTAGTAGTTGAATCAGTAATAGAATTACAAATTCTAAAATGTTATTAGTTAGCAGGGAAAGTCATTATTGTGTTCCAATTTTGCAAAGCCTTCAAATATGGATCTTTGAGCGGGTCGGATGGGCCGCCTGGCTCGAGTCGAACTGCGTTGACGTCACCTCACATTTATTGGGCCTCAGAGCACAACTGGCACACATACCGAATTCAATGTTTTTTTTCACTGCAAAAAGTGGATTATTAATTAGCAACTATTTCAAGTCAATGTATTGTCAAATTAAAAGACAAATTGTCTCCCAGCACTGCGACTGGGTGTCTCGCCCAGAGTCAGCTGGGTTAGGCCCCAGCACGTCCACGACCCGCGTAAGGAGGAGCGCTGTGGAAAATGGATGGATGGATGGATGGATGGATGGATGTCTCCCAGCATGCGGACAAAATAGAGCCTGCCTAACTGCATGAGATCGCAGCTCCTCACAACGGACGCTTTTCTCGAGGACGAGCTCATGTTCAGTTCACACTTGTGTTTTGCCGGCTCTCCGTCAGTGACCTTGAAGTCGGACGTTGTAAAAACGACACTTCAAAGTCGGACATTGACTTTCGGGACCACGGCACCTCCAAGCTGGGCACTGCCACTCATTGGTTTACCTTCAAATTGTACTTGACCTGCAGCCAATCATCATCACTTATGTAGCCCCTCCCCTCCAAAGAAGGACAATCGGAAATAAAACATAGCGATAACACGTTATTTGCAGCTCTTGTCTGAGCGAGTGAGGCGCCGCAGTTCGCTGTCGCTAACGGTAACGCCAATGCAACGTTTGACATCGGAATTCATTCGATGACCCGTTTACAGCAAGACGTGTCAGAGACATGATTGTTCCCCAGCACTGCTTGTTAGTCCTAATAATAATAGTCAAACCATAACAATATCAATCATAACAAGCAGAAACGCAAAACCTCCTACCTTTTTTTTTTTTTTTTTTTTTAGAAAAAAGTGTTTTCTTGCAGAATGGTATGTTTTTTTTTGTCAAGGTGAAATCCGCCAATCAGAAAATCTTGCAGATAGGAAGTTATGCGTTTCTACCATCTTATAGTCATAATAATAACTATCAAACAACATGTATAATAATACAACAGCAGAGAAGGTCAAAAACTAGAAGCGTGAGCGTGTGTGTGTGTGTGTGCGTGTGTGGCAAAGGTTAGGCTAGAGCCACCTGCTGGTCAAAGACAAGAAGGAGCTGTACCGGACTGCAGTGACAGGTCGACAACAGTGTGTGTGTGTGTGTGTGTGTGCGGTATTTCAGTGTATAGTGTGTATTTAGTGGAGGTGATGTACAATAATCGTTTGGTGTGCATACCTGTATACAGCAAACGTATCGTGTGCGTAGCGTGTATATGAGCGCAGGTCGTCTGTGTCTCGGGGTGCAGGAAGCGTATACTAGCCGAAAAGCAAAACATAATTAGAATTTTCAATGAAGCGCTTGAAACCAAGCAAGATAATTAGCAACAAACATGAAAGAAAAAAATAAACATATTTGTGAAATGTAAAAAGAATTGGAGCTCAGGGAGAGATTGTACCGAAGAATAACAGCAGTAGTAGTAGTCATCAGTCATAACAATCATTGTCAAAAGATAACAATAGTTACCAGTCATAACAATAACAGTTAAACAGCTAAACAACAGCTAACCCTAACTATACATATAAATCATAATAATAGTCAAACCCCAATAGCTATCAGTCACAACAACATCCAAAACATTCAAACAAAAAGTATTAGTCATATCAAGAACGGCCGAACAATAACACAATAACAGTAAAAAAAACAACACTAGTTATTAGTCATACAAATAACAAAACAATAACAACGGTCAAACTATAACAAATGTGTAAATCAATCAAAAAATATAATAACCATAATTGTCCAACAATAAACCGTCGTTATTAGTCATAACAATGATGTTATTGTTCTGGCGTGAACGGTGCTCTTCGGTGACCTTTTGAAGAAAGTTCCTGCTCCAAAGTGTTTGTTTTGTTTTGTTCTCCTGCAGGCTGCCAAGCAAACAAGAAGAAGAAGATGTCGACACAGGCGCCGACCTTCACGCAGCCGCTTCAGAGCGTGGTGGCACTAGAGGGTAGTGCTGCCACCTTCCGGGCGCAAGTGAGCGGTAAGACCCGTTTGTTGTCCGTAAAGTCTCGTCTCCCAAACGGAATTTACAGTAAATACGGTGGACTCAAAATTCCGATACAGCAGAGTGATTAGGGAGTAGGGAATGAGGGAACGATCACTCCTACTTCCTAATCCCCATATCAGGATCTTGATATAGTGGACTATGTAGTTCGGAATCATCAGTCAAATGAAAAACTCTTTTTTGGACACTCCGGCGCTATTAATTACGCAATTGCATCCACATCATTTAAAATGAATGTGGTTCCCATCGCTTTGAATGGCTTGAAACAATTTATTATTGATAGATTTAAAAAGCTGAAGATAGAAATAACAAAATCAAGACAAAGGAACGTGGATAGTGGACACACATTTTCAGTGTAGAACTTGCAGGTTTAAACACATTTAACGTGTTACAACACACCCGGATTTATTAGAAAACACTATCCAAAGCCATCTTTCAAACTAAACCGAACACCATATGACTCCAGTTCTCGTCTGCCCTCCAGGTGCTCCGGTTCCCGAGGTGTCCTGGTTCCGCGATGGCCAGGTTCTGTCGGCCGCCGCGTTGACCGGCATTCAGATCTCGTTCAGCGACGGCCACGCTGTTCTGAGCATCGACGCCGTCAATGCAACGCACAGCGGGAGGTTTTCGGTCCGGGCCACAAACGGAGCCGGACAAGCCACCAGCACCGCAGAACTCGTTGTTACAGGTGAGACCCAGACTAGACCCTTCAGGTGGTGTTTAACACTCGGGACCTACTCCACGTCCCCTTCAAAACCTCAGGTAGTCTTTAAGTCCTCATCCCCTCCGAGACCTCAGGTGGTCTTTAAAAACCCCTCTGACCTATTCGACGTCCCCTTCAAGACCGCAGGTAGTCTTAAAGTCCCCGTCCCCTTCAAGTCCTCAGGTTGTCTTGAACTCCTCTGACCTACTTGATGTCTTTTTCAAGACTTCAGGGGCTCTTAAACCCCTCTGACCAACTCAATGTTCCCTTGGAAACCTCAGGTGGTCTTTAGGTACTCTGACCTCCTCAACGTGCCCTTTACGATTTTAACTCCTCTTCCCCTTCAAGACCTCACATAGACATAAACTCTTTAAAGGCAACTGTTACAGCGGTAGCAGTGAGACCCTGTGTTGATAGAGTCTACCTCTCCATGACTGAGGCACAGCGGTTGAAATGTAAATCTTTTCCACGTGCAGCCGAGACGTCGCCTCCCAGTTTCCTTCAGAGACTTCAGAGCTCGACGGTGCGGCAGGGCAGCCAGGTGAGACTCAGTGTGAGAGTCACCGGCATCCCGTCACCTGCGGTCATGTTCTACCGGGAGGGTGCTGAGATCCAGAGCTCGGCCGACTTCACCATTGTCCGGGACGGAGACCAGTACAGTCTGCTGATCGCCGAGGCCTTCCCGGAAGACTCCGGGACGTACTCCGTGACGGCCAGCAACAGTAGCGGTCGAGCCACGTCCTCCGCCGAGCTGCTGGTTCACGGTGAGTGTCTGCAATGTTGATTTGTGCTAAGCTAAGCATTTGTAAAAAGTGTGAAAACTTGCACTCCTCCAAAAAAGCTGATATTGGGCGACCCTAATGAGAACAAGTGCTCTCGAAAATGAATGGATGGAAAATATACAATTGACTGAATCATGTCAGCTAAGTGTCGAGACCTACTCGAAGGGCTTTGAAAAGGAGCCATCGAGATAACTTTGGACCATTTTGTGGTCATGCAGGCGAGGAAGTTGTCCCGGCTAAGAAAACCAAGACCCTCGTTTCCAGCTCACAGATGAGTCGTCAGACCAGAGTGGAGCAGGTACAGAAACTGATTGAATGTTCCAGTCCAATGTGCATGTAATTCAGTCTTTTCATTTTCAATTTGGTATTCAGGAATCAAAAAATGACACCTTGTTTCAAGGCAGTCCAACTCGGTGCTGGTCCCAGGCCGGTCTAATAGGAAGTCGTGGAGTCAGGCAGGGCATCTGTCCGTGGGGTTTCATCGAAAACGGCCACAACCAATAGAAAAAAAGATGGGAGAAAGAGGGTCAAAATTTGGGTGGTCAAAATTAATGTGTTAATGCATATGATTAATCACAAAAAATGATCACCTTAATCATGTATTAACACCGATTAATCACTCAATTTATTTCGAGCGCAAAGTTTTGGTGCAAAGATGAGTGAGGAGAGACTGACTGGCCGATTCCTTTGGGGCGAATTTTGCCTCAAAAGTCACCTAGATGGGACTATAGATAAAACAAAGTCACTTTGCATGCATTGAAGCGCAACAAGCTCAAAATACCATCTCAAAGGAAAAGGTGGTACTATGTGTGGTATATTGAGCACCTGTGATTCATCGCGATTCATCAAAATTCAAAAGTGTGATTAATCAGATTTTTGTAAAAAATCAGTCGGTTGACAGCCCGAAAGAAGGTAGTAGGCTGGAACCACACACTCATTTGACCATTGACAGCTATTGAATAACACCTAATCAGTCAATCAATAAACTATTGAGAGTCACCATGTGGTTCTGGAGCAAAAACTAGTATGAAAATATTTTCATTTGAATGTGTCAGATTAGAAAACAAATACAAGGATCTTGGATTGATCGTTCCAGACCCACTTGTGATAGGGAAAAAATATAGATCATCAAAATTATTTTATTATTATTATTATTATTATTGTTGTCACATTCCTGTGGGGCCAATTCTACATTACTGGTGCACTCGCTGTAGTCGTCTCGCCTCGCTGCACTATTTGCATATCTGTTGTTGACCAATACTGGCCACTCATGTGCCAAAGTAGCATCTGCACCACTTGCACACTGACCGAGGAGTATCTGCAACATTCGCACAATCAACATTGTCCCAGATTATCTCACTACTCGTCACTTTAAACCGCATACACTCTTTGAGGTCTCGGCGCCCTTTGCACAATGCTCATTGCGCCGGACTATTGCTATATTAGTCATTCAAACTGCTCTAAGTGCTAGAGGACTCTGCATCTTTTTGCACAAAAAAAGCCTATTGTACCGGCATTACCAGATAGCTAGCAACCCTTTATTGCTCAGTGACTGTTTTTTTTGTCAATGTCTTTCTGTCTCCAAAGTGTTCTCTGTCAATTGATTGTCTGTTGTCGTACTAGAGCGGCTCCAACTACCGGAGACAAATTCCTTATTTGTTTTTTGGACATACTTAATACAAAATAAAGATGATTCTGATTCTGATTATACATATTTAAAAAATAATGAAATATTTCACTCTGTGTGTGTCTTGCCCCTCTATGAATTTCACTTTTTGAACTGAACTAGCTAACTAAATTCAGCTTTTGACACTATTCTAATTTATTGAGATGTACTTGTATACACCAAAATGTTCAACCAAACTGTAT